>NC_069802.1:7205625-7505859 GCF_027406575.1 Nycticebus coucang
AATTCTGCTAATTCTGTGATAAGTGTCAGGGCATGGCTCTGTCTTGTAGAGCTCCTTAACTTGGGAACTATAGAAAACAATTACTCTGGAGATACTGAGTGTAGGGATTTCAGCAAGAATGGCCTGCACTTTATTTGGAGATTTTATTAGCAAATACAACGGCAGCGACTTATAAGTGAACATTAATAGGAATATTGCCTGAGCCCATGGGATTTAGACTGTGATTAATTCTTTGTCACATACAGTTTTTAGCAAGAACTCAGTGTTCAAAAAATACTAGTGGAGATGCTTATTTCATTTTAATCTTTTACTGGTGATTTCTTTACTGAATATCCATTGCTCTTGCCAAAAGTCTATTTTACCTATTATGGTAAAAATGTGATATACCCACTTTAAAAATATGATTTTGAACCACAAATCCACTAACTAGTTTGTTGAACAGCAGTATCATTTCCTTCCTGAGCAGTTGTCATCGGATTGTCTGTATAAAGGTGAAATCCTTTGGTCACTATGAGAGCAAGCTAAGGCGAAATCTACGTAATAGCATTAGTCGTTACTAAAACTGAATTTGTCATGTCCAAATTTATTACCGCAAATACACACAAATTATATTTGCAACACTCTGCTGATCCAGTGAAAATTATGCAGAAAGTGGACTTGTGAGGACCTGGTGAGGTCTTAAAATGAAAACGGGAAGTAGCAATGAATTCCAGCTCCGATGATGACTTGTAGCTCCAGGCAACTCATTTAATTTCAGGGAGCCTCCAGTTTTGTCATGGTGATAATAATGTATGTCTATTTCCCAAATGTGTTGTGGGGATTAATTATTTAATGTTTACCAAGTGCTTTGAAGATGAAGAATGAAGACTTGATGCTAAGTTTATTACTTGGAATATATCAGGCAACGGCAATCTATTTCCGCAGTGACTGCTGGTGTGCTGTGAGAGGAGCTTGGTGGCTGAAAGTGTGAAAGAATAAAGATGAAACAGGCACTTCTCAATAAATCACAATTTTTTTTCTGCCCTCTACATCTTGAAGAAATGTGTTTCACAGCTAAGCATAGCAGGAATGCATTTAAAGTTATGTCCAGAAAATAGCTCCAGGGCCAAGGCAATGTCAACTTGATATTCTACCATACCTACGTTAACTGCACAATGAGTTCCTGTTTTAAATAATGGCTCTCAGACAACGAGAACTTCCTGCCACAAAGAAAGGCTTATGTTGCATCTACTTTTAAAGTAAGAAAATGAACAAATTTAAATTGTTGATTTGAGTGTAGTTTTAAATTAGAAACAAAACTAATTATAAAAGATTTCTAGAAAAAGGTAGAAACCAAAAAGATTGTCTAGCTAAACTGCAAATGGAAAATCCTATTGATTGGTTTACTTTCTCATGCTCAATCTTTTTCCACGGCATTGAAACGTATAGGAATTTACTCTAATTAGTACAGTTTGACTGTTAAAGAAAGTTCTCTATCCTATGAGAATTCCAAAGGGCACTTTACAGCAAACAAAAGTGTAACTTAGTAATTGTTCCCTTTGGTTAATTCTGGACTGAAGAAAGCAGCCCTCTGTTTTAGATATTGAGTCATTGTGCACAGATTAAATGGCAGGAGACTTTGAAAATTATTAATTTCTTACACAGATAGATTCTGAGAAAAATCATAGATATATAGGAAAATAATGTTACAATTTTACATTAAGAGAAACCAAGACCCTAAAATTGAATTGACTACACCAAGTTCCGTTGTTAAGTAACCCTGTATTTGATGGTTAAACAAATACGCACATGTATGTAAATTTCTCCACCTCCCTGAATCCAGTTAATTACATTCTAGTGACTGAAAATATAAAAGGTATGACAGAATGAATTTCCTTACATTTGCCTGTACAGATGATGATCTGATCCTAGGGGAACACGATGGGGCTTTTCCAAACCATTATTCATAGAAAGTTCAACACATTTAGTACTTTCACAGAAGCTTTCTGTTCCTTAACGCCAAGAACCAAATGTAAAGACATATTGTGATCTTTTTACATCACAAGGGCCAGGTGGTGCTTTTAACTCCCAGCTCAAGGCTGAGTCACCCTCAGCTCCATGACAAGTAGGACTTCTATTTAACTGTCCTTTCTCTGTCACTCCTCTCTGTTGGTCTACCAGTTTAACTGCTCCATATGTCTCTGTGTTTTCCTTTTTATTGGGTACGGCTTTAGACTGTAAAGGTTTAACTTTCTTAGATGGAGTTCTTCCTCTCTCTTTTCCTGTGTTCATGGTTGGAAGTAAGGGATAGAGAAAAGAAGAGGAAAATGAGAGAAAAAGATGGTGGTGAAAAAGAAAAGGACATCCTGAAAGGATGAAAGGCTCCCCATATTTTTTTCTCTCTGAATTAGGAACCTATTTGTGTAATAAAAATGGCTAATCTTTATGAAATCAGGCATTCTGCTAAACCCTTTATGTGTCTTGGATCGCCATTACCAGGAAGGAGGTGTTATTTTATCCCCAAATTACTTGCTCAATACAAAAAATAAGTGAGAGCTACAATATTAGTTTAGATTTTTCTGATTCTAAACTATTTGATATGTAATTCATTGAGATTAATTATTATTATTATTTTTTGCACTTCACACTTTTCTTTTATTATTAAATCATAGCTGTGTACATTAATGCCATCATGGGGCACTATACACTGGTTTTATACACCATTTGACACATTTTTATCACACTGGTTAACATAGCCTTCCTGGCACTTTCTTACTTATTAAGACATTTATATTCTACATTTACTAAGTTTCACATGTACCCTTGTAAGATGCACCGCATCCTCTGTCCATCCTTCCTCCGTCCATCCTCCCCCCTCTCCTTCTCCCCCTCCCCTCCCTCTCACCCTTCCCCATATCCTTAAGTTATAACAGGGCTTTCATATGAAAGCCATAAATTAGTTTCATACTAGGGCTGAGTACATTGGATACTTTTTCTTCAACTCTTGAGATATTCACCAAGAAGAATATGTTCCAGCTCCATCCATGTAAACATGAAAGAGGTAAAGTCTCCATCTTTCTTTAAGGCTGCATAACATTCCACGGTGCACGTACCTTGTTTCCCTGAAAACAAGACATCCTCTGAAAATAAGACCCACTTACAGGAAAGATAAGATGTCCCCTGGAAATAAGGCCTAGTGCATCTTTGGGAGCACACCTTAAAATAAGACACTATTTTATTTTCGGGGAAACAGGGTATACCACAATTTATTAATCCACTCGTGTATCGATGGGCACCCTGGCTTTTTCCATGACTTAGCAATTAAATTAGGAGTTAATTAAGAATAATTATTTGAAAACGAATGTTATCAACTCTGAAAACAGAGATGTGTAGAAGGAAATATGAGTGATGGTAACCAATCCCTGGATGTTATCAGTTACCCTTTCTTACATCTTCCCCCAGTAAAAATACAATTATACATTTGAAAATTTGTAAGATTTTTTTCTCTTTTCATTCAGTTCTATGGTGTTTAAAGCATCTTTTTATATTCTTAAATATTAATATAAACCTACAGAATTGTGATTAACATGCAATTCTAGTTATACTTTGGACCTTGATTAAATTTGCCCCTCAATATTTACTTACTTGGATTTTCTTTGGATTATTGTTTTATGTTTCCTAGTTCTACATTGCTTTCTCTCTCTGTGATCATGTGGTTTTTGCTTATTTTGGGACTGATATTCTAATTCTACAAGTTCAACCTGTTCTTCTGAATCTACTCAAAGTTCAGTCTTAGAGGGATGAAATTGCACTATATGTCTGTGGCTTCTGTGTTTCTATATCTTTTTAAATTAAAGCATAGGCCATCCACAGTTGGTGTCTGTATATAAGCATTTTTGTATTTTTTTTTTTTGTATTTTGTATTTATGTTTCATTATGACAGTGAATGACTTTTCTGAAGCTTGTGCTATAAAAGTGAGGCTATACTTCAAAAAGTGAAAGGTCTATACCTTTCAGGTTTTGGCCAGAAGAGAAAACTGGCCTGTTTTGGGGCCACCTGAAATGATCTTTCTCACTTTATGTTCACTTGCTGTATTTTTCTATCAAATATTCTTCTGACTGTGCCAACCTCAGATCTGGAAATTTTCAGTTTCATATACCATTGCATATTCTCATAAAGAATATAGGAATGGAATACAGCAGAACAATAAAAATATTTTAGATATTTTTGTTGGCCTAATCTCTTTGAAATTCTAAGTACCTATAGAAGCTTAGACACAACTATGTCATCTATAGCATATTTCTTTTCAGTTACAGTATTGACAACAGTACTTCCAATGAACAATTCCATAATATTTTAAGCTAAATACTTTAATATGTACTATGTTATTTACTCTTCACAATAATTTTTGGGCATATAATTATCTACTTTTAATGATAACATAATGATAAAGAAAGAGTCAAAAATCATAGCTATTGATATGATTATAATGAGAATGTTAATAATGGCAGTAACAATAGTAATTAATTGAGTGATTACAATGAGAAAATTCCACAATTATCAGCCAATCTCACAACAATTATGTGACACAAATTTATTATTGATCATACTTTACAGTGGAGTAAATGAAGTTCTTCAAGTCCAAGATCACACAGTATTAATTCATAGAACTGGATTCAAAGGCAGATCTTTCAGATGTGGCATAAGTTACTCAAACAGGTTTTCAGACTTAAAGTTTTCATACTTTGCATCACCCTGTATTTTCTGTCTGTACTACGGACATTACATGATTTGTTGACTCCCCTGTGTGTCATCTTTCATTTGTATTTATCATCTTTTTCAAATAAGACAGGTCTTATTTGAGACAGGTCTCTGAAGGCAGAAACTCCTCTAGTCACCTTTGTATCTTTAGAGTTTCTGAATTGTAATCATAATAGTCTTAACAGGTATGGGTCTAGGTACTTTGGGAAAATCCAGTGGAAATAGTGAAGATTTTATCATCTCCTTGTAGCCAAAATCAAGCCATCCAGGCAAAGATAATTATAGTCCTAAATATCTGTAGTCCTAGATATTATAGGACTAGATAACTGTAGTCCTTGGGATTCCAGATCTGACACAGTGGATTCTGTCATCATTATGTGTCAACTTGCCTGGGCCATAGGGTACATACCTATTTGGTCAAACATTATGGGTGTGTCTATGAAGGTGTTTTTGGATGAGATTAACATTTGATTCAGCAGACTGAGTAAAGCAAATTGACCTTCCTAACATGGGTAACCCTCATCCAATTAGTTACGGGCCTGAATAGAACAAAAAGGCTGACCTTTCCTTAAGCAGGAGGGAATTAGTTCTGCTTGCCTGTAGGAGCGGGGACTTGAACTGGAAAGTTGACTCTTCTTGATCTCAGACATGCTGACTTTCAGACTGGAGCTACCCATCCACTCTTTTGCATCTCCTGTGTAGAGGTTGAAGATCTGGGAATTCTCAGCCTCTGTAATCACACAAGCCTTCAGGGAATATGGACTGGTAGTGGTCCTTGAACCAGGCTGCACAGCAGGAGGTGAGCAGCGGGGCAGTGAGTGAAGCTTCATCTGTATTTACAGCTGCTCCCCATCACTCTTTTGCATCACTGCCTGCGATCCACCTCCTGTCGGATTAGTGGAGGCATTCAATTCTCACAAGAGCATGAACCCTAAGATGCAGGCTTCTTAGGACAATCTAATGCTTGATGGTCTGAGGTGGAGATGAAATGTCCTCGAATCATCTTGAAACCATCCTGCAGTCCAGGTCCGTGAAAACTTGTCCTCCATGAAACTGGTCTCTGGTGTCAAAAAGATTAGAAACTGATGACATTGGCCACTTGCAGGTCTGTTTCTCTGGAGCACACTGAGTAACACAGTTTCCTTTGACAAACATTAATTAAGCACTAACTGAATCCCAGCATTGACTCCCAACATATTTAGTGAACACATGCTATGTGTAGGATTTGTGTTAGGATTTGGAGAAATATTCAAGTAAAAGACAGGCTCTCTGTTCTCAAAGGATATTATAAACAAAGTCAAAGCCACAGAACATGTATATAAAATGTAAACAGTGCACAATAACATATGTGGAATTTCAAATAAGTAAAACCTGTAGTCTAAATACTGTTAGAGGATGAAAGGGATGGTGGTGCTTCATGGACAGCACAGCCATCCATCCCAGGTTAGCAAGGACCATCGGTTTATGCCTCTTGTCTCAGCCCTATTATTTATAGCACCATTTCATTCTCAATGGTGTTCCAGTTAGACAATAAACTCTAAGGTGACCTTACTCACAGATGGTGATAGAAGAAAAGGTTTCTTTAAAATGTGAATTGTGGGCCATGCCTTCAAGGAAGTAACAGACATGAATCACTGATCTGGTATTTTGAAATGTGTCTTTTATCATTTCCTTCCATTTGCAGTCATGAATTGCTCCAACCCTGCTGTCTGCTTTCCCTTCATTCTGGAAAGTCCTATGAGAAAATAAGACATATTTTACAAGAATGGAACAAAATGTTTCATTGATGTCTCAGCTGTCCTTCTCCCCAGGATGACAGTTTAATTTCAGCATCCCTGTGCCTCGTGTGCGGTAGGCAGATCTGTGGTGTCATAAGTCCCTTTGTCATTACAGTTGCTAAAGCAATTACTTGCTAGGAATTAATATTAACTGGAGTAAATTAGGTAAAGAGTCACATATTTAACTTTAATTCACTCAAAATAATTGCCTGCTAAATCAAAATTTGCTCACATTGGGGAAGATAATGCAAAATGTCTTTAGTGGACACATTTGAATGCTTATCAACACAGATGGAAACTGAAAGCATTTAGAGAATGCTAATACAATATTAAAGTATGTTTCCCATGAAACTCATGTTCAACATTTCAAAGCAATATTAAGACGCAACCCTTAGAAACGAACTTCCCAACCTCTGACAGAGCTGGCTTTTGCATTAGTGTTCAACAAAATCAGACTAACATTGAAATCATTGGTTAAACTGTCGAACGTGATTATTCCTTTTCTTGACTTACAACACTCAATGGATAGGGCGGGATTTAGAATCTTCATAATTCTCCTCTTGTTTTTTTTTTTTTTTTAAGAAGAACACAGTAATAAATATTTCTGAATGTTCATCTGCAGTGAAATGTGTAGTTTGCACATGCCCTGACTTGAGTATATTGTGTGTAAATTAGTAAGTAGGATTAGTCAATGTCTATATTCCAGGAATTGCTTTATGTCTCATAATAGCCATAGATTTGAATTAAAACTTCAAGTTACACAGAACTCTGAGTATCCTTAAGGAATTATAAAATGGAAGGTATGGATTTGACAAATAGATAAGGGATGGTTATTTAGTTTTCAGAAAACTATTTTATTTTATAAAGTGGTTGACAATGCACATTTTTTAATAAATATTTTTTGGTTTTGGAGTAGAACATTTATGTAAAGGTACTAGACCACTGGACAGGAAAGAAGACAGAAACTCTTAAAGCATTACAAGTCACAGGAAGGACAGTCAATAAACTTTTACTAAATATTCCATTCCAAAAAATACAACATAGATATGGGAAAGGAGGTAAACCCTTGTTCTCAAGAGATTTACTATATAGTTGGCTAAGAATTAATTCAAGAAAGTTAAATAGTATAATATCTTCGAAAATAAATGGTACAAGTTAAGAGAGATGGTGTTTTGAGAAACCTTGAACATGAAATGCCATTATAAATAGAATTAACCACAGCAGATTTATAGATTAAATCTTGTCTCCCCCTGAAAGGCATACATTGAATTCCTAACCCCCAGTACCTCTGATGTGATTATATTTGGAGAGAGGGCCCTTAAAGAGGTAACTATAATAAAATGAGATAATGATGGGCCCTAATTCAATATAATCGATGTCCCCATGAGGACATAAAAAAATAGAATAAAAAGATAGCAATCTACAAGTCAGGGAGAAAGGCCGCAAAAAACAAAACCAATGACCATGGATCTTGAACTTCTTGTCTCCAAGACTTTGAGAAAATAAATTTCTGTCGTTTAAGCCACCCGTCTGTGGAACTTCATGATGGCAGCTCTAGCAAATTAACACAGAGGGCAACTGGAAACACAGGACACAGAGGCTTGACATGAGTGATCTGCTGGCTATTTATCTGGACTTCATGGGGGGCAATGAAATGAAGAAGGGAAAGGATAAGTATACTGTGTTTATATCAATTTCAGAGAACATCTAAAGTGAAAACAGGAAGTCCAATTTTATTAAAATTGGTACTGTGGAATAATTAAATAAAATGATGTGATCCAATTCATATTTATTGAATTAAATGCTTTGTTAATTAATTAATTTATTTTTATTGTTGGGGATTCATTGAGGGTACAAGAGACCAGGTTACACTAATTGCATTTGTTAGGGAAAGACCCTCTTACAATCATGTCTTGCCCCCAAAAGGTGTGGCACACACCAAGACCCCACCCCACCCCTGCTCCTCCCCTCTCTCTGCTCTTCCTTTCCCCACCCTCCCTCCTTTTTTCTCTCTCTGCTCTCCCCTTACCCCACCCCCACCACATCATTAATTGTCATTAATTGTCCTCATATCAAAATTGAATACATAAGATTCTCCATTCTTGTGATACTTTACTAAGAATAATGTGTTCCACTTCCATCCAGGTTAATACGAAGGATGTAAAGTCTCCATTTTTTTAATAGCTGAATAGTATTCCATGGTGTACATATACCACAGCTTGTTAATCCATTCCTGGGTTGGTGGGCATTAAGGCTGTTTCCCCATTTTGGAAATTGTAAATTGAGCTGCAATAAACAGTCTAGTACAAGTGTCCTTATGATAAAAGGATTTTTTTCCTTCTGGATAGATGCCCAGTAACAGGATTGCAGGATCAAATGGGAGTTCTTGCTTGAGTTCTGTGAGGATTCTCCATACTTCCTTCCAAAAACGTAGTACTAGTTTGCAGTCCCACCAGCAGTGTAAAAGTGTTCCCTTCTCTTCACATCCACGCCAGCATCTGCAGTTTTGAGACTTTGTGATGTGGGGCATTCTTGCTGAGGTTAGATGATTATCTCAAGGTGGTTTTGATTTGCATTTCTCTAATAATTAGGGATGATGAGCATTTTTTCATGTTTTTTAGCCATTTGTCTGTCTTCTTTAGAGAAGGTTCTATTCATGTCTCTTGCCCATTGATATATGGGATTGTTGGCCTTTTTCATGTGGATTAATTTGAGTTCTCTATAGATCCTAGTTATCAAGCTTTTGTCTGATTCAAAATATGCAAATATCCTTTCCCATTGTGTAGGTTGCCACTTTGCTTTGGTTGTTGTCTCCTTGGCTGTACAGAAGCTTTTCAGTTTAATGAAGTCCATTTGTTTATTTTTGTTTTTGTTGCAATTGCTATGGCAGTCTTCTTCATGAAGTCTTTCCCCAGACCAATATCTTCCAGTGTTTTTCCTATGCCTTCTTTTTTTTTTATTGTTTCATGCCTTAAATTTAAGTCCTTTATCCATTTGAATCAATTTTTGTGAGTGAAGAAAGGTGTGGGTCCAGTTTCAGTCTTTTACATGTGGATATCCATTCTCCCAGTACCATTTATTGAATAGGGAGTCTTTCCCCTAAGGTATGTTCTTGTTTGGTTTATTGAAGATTAGGTGGTTGTAAGACGTTAGTTTCATTTCCTGGTTTTCTATTGGATTCCAAATGTCTATGTCTTTATTTTTGTGCCAGTACTATGCTTTCTTGACCACTATAGCATTGTAGTACAGCCTAAAATCTGGTATGGTGATACCCGCAGCTTTGTTTTTATTACTAAGAACTGCCTTAGCTATACGGGTTTTTTTCTGGTTCCATACAAAACACAGAATCATTTTTTCCAAATTTTGAAAGTACAATGTCGGTATCTTAATAGGGATGGCATTGAATAGGTAGATTGCATTGGGAAGTATAGACATTTTTAAAAATGTTGATTCTTTTCAGCCATGAGCATGGTATGTTCTTCCATTTGTTAATATCCTCTGCTATTTCCTTTCTTAGGATTATAATTTTCTTTATAGAGGTCCTTCACCTCCTTTGTTAGGTATATTCCTAAGTATCTAATTTTCTTTGAGGCTATAGTGAAGGGAGTTGTGTCCTTAATTAGCCTCTCATCTTGACTGTTGTTGGTGTATACAAAGGCTACTGACTCGTGGACATTGATTTTATATCCCGAGACATTACTATATTTTTTGATGACTTCCAGGAGTCTTATAGTTGAGTCTTTGGGCTTCTCTAAGTATAAGATCATATCCTCAGCAAAGATGTAGAGTTGGACCTCCTCTGCTCCCATTTTGATGCCCTTTATTTCCTTGTCTTGCCTAATTGTATTGGCTAAAACTTCGAGCACTACGTTGAATAGTAATGGTGACAGAGGACAACCTTGTCTGGTTCCAGTTCTAAGAGGAAAAGCTTTCAGTTTTACTCTATTCAGTAAAATATTAGCTGTGGGTTTGTCATAGTTTCTATCAGTTTCAGAAATGTGCCACGTATGCCTATACTCTTCAGTGTTCTAATTAGAAAAGGATGCTGGATTTTATTGAATGCTTTTTCTGCATCCATTGAAAGGATCATATGGTCTTTGTTTTTGCTTCTGTTAATATTGTGGATAACATTTATGGACTTGCCTAGGTAAAACCAGCCTTGCATCCCTGGGATGAAACCTACTTGATCATGATGTATGACTTTTTAAATGATAAGCTGTAATCTATTGGCTAGAATTTTGTTGAGGAGGAATTATGCTACCAGACCTCAGACTATACTGTAAATCGATAATGATCAAACAGCATGGTACTGTCACAAAAACAGAGAGGTAGATGTATGGAACAGAATAGAGAACCAAGAGATAAACCCAGCTACTTACCGTTATTTGATGTTTTACAAGCCAATTAAAAACATTCAGTGGGGAAAAGATTCCCTATTTAACAAATGGTGCTGGGTGAACTGGCTTGCAAGCTGTAGAAGACTGAAACTGGACCCACACCTTTCAGCATTAACTGAGATAGACTCTCACTGGATTAAAGACTTAAACTGAAGACATGAAACTATAAAAATACTAGAATAAAGTGCAGAGAAAACTCTTAAAGAAATTGGCCTAGGGGAATATCTTATGAGGAGGACCCCCTGGGCAACTGAAGCAACATCAAAAATATACTCCTGGGACCTAATCAAACTAAAAAGCTTCTGCACAGCCAAGAACACAGTAAGTAAAGCAAGCAGACAGCCCTCAGAATGAAGATATTTTCAGGTTATATCTCCATCTATATTCATTAGTGAAATCGGTCTGAAATTCTCCTTTTTAGTTGGGTCTTTTCCTGGTTTTGGTATCAGGGTGATTCTTGCTTTGTAGAACGTGTTGGGGAAGATTCCTTCCTCCTCAATTTTTTGGAATAATTTCTGCAGTATTGGAATAAGCTCTTCCTTGAAGGTTTGATAGAATTCTGGTGTGAAGCCATCCGGATCAGGGTATTTTTTTGTTTAAAGATTTTTTATTGTTTCTTTAATTTCAGTGCTTGAAATTGTTCATTTATTTCTATTTTAATTTGTGCTACAAACATTTTAACACATTGGCATTTTAGGGGCAGAGAAAGATTGTGGGTAAGAGACAGCTTCTTTGCAACTAGGTGGGATGACATTGGGCACCTCTGGCTGTCGGTTCTACCCAGAAATATCTATCCGGGGGCAGAGGGAGGCAGTAGGAGACTTAGGACCCCAAGAGGAGGACCAAAGCCATCCAGAAGTAGCAAGTGTTTGAGATTTGTCAGAAGCCAGTGCTGCAGTGGCAGCAGCTACTGTAGCAGCAAGAATTTCAGACAGGGAATACCTTCCCAGTGTTTTTTTTTTTTTTTTTGGACTTGGGTATTTGATTGAGTTACCTTGGAAGACCTTGGACAAGTGAGCAGGTGACTTTGAACAGTGCCCAGGAGCCATGGCTGAGCCAACAGGGAAGAAAGGAGCTTTTATTGTCTGGTTGCAGGCTGGGTCCAGTCATTGTGGGAAAGCTGCCTTGCAGGCTTGGCCTCAGGGTCCTAGACCAAAGTCATTCCAGTGTGCCTGATAAGTGGATAGCCACTTCTGTAGAGATCCCAGTGACACACATTTTCTTGGGAATGCCACTACTTAGTCAAGGGAGATGGTTTGGAGAGGTTAAGGCATAGTATTAAGAGGGCTGAGGAGAAATTCAGGCTCCCAACCCAAAAGGTTTGAGGGCAAATAAACAGAGGCTTCCAGTCACCATCATATATAGCTGTATCAGCATTGTTATTACTATCTTATACCCAAGAAGATCACCTGTTGCCCAGGCAATATTCAGCAAGATGTATATATATGTGTATATATATATATACATTCAGCAAGATGCATATATATTTTTTTCTTTTCTTTAAAAAATGTTTGCTTTCAACTTTTCCCCTTAGACTTCTATTTTTCTTTGTTTTACTTGTGTAAATATATTTTTTCATTGTTTCCTTTATTAATCACAAGGGCTTCATTTTTGCTAGTATTTCTGCACCTGTTATTTGTTTTTTCACCCAATTTTATCCCTTAAGGTTTTTTGTTTGCTGGGTTTGGTTTGAATTATAATACTTTTGTTTTTCTTCTCTATTTGGTGGAGGTGGGGTCCTATGTCTGCTTGGCTGGCAAAGAGCTGCAGACATCAAGGGACCCACCCAACCCACCACTCCCAGAGGTTAGGATTTGTGGATGTTAGTCAAAGTACCCTACTGTATACCACAATTACCCCCTGTCTCTCTCTTCCTGTTTTTCTCTTCTTTTGCTCAATATTCTATTTTACTCACCCCCTTTCCTTTCTCTTTTTGTTTATCTTTTTTTTTTTTTGGTTTTTGGCCAGGGCTTGGTTTGAACCCACCACCTCTGGCATATGGGACCGGCGCCCTACTCCTTGAGCCACAGGTTCTGCCCCTTTTGTTTATCTTTTATACCTTCTTTCTCTTCACTTTTCTTGTCCTTTTAGTCCTTTACCAAAAGGACACTTCAACACCTTAGGTCAGAGGCACAGTAATTTAGAAAGCAAGAGGAAGTGAAAAGAAAATTTAGGACAAGGAAACAAACAAAAGAAAACACTCATGAGGAAGAAACAGCAGACAAATCCTGGCAGCATGAAAAATTAGATTAGAGCAAACCCCTCAAGGGACAATGAGGTAGCTACTGCAGAGAATGCCACCTATAAAGAAATGTTAGAAATGACAGAAGGGAAATTTAAAATGTGGATGATAAAAACAGTGAAGGAAATTGCTGAGAAAATAACCAAAAGGAAATCTGAAAACAGAAGCAAATAAGAAATGAACAATATGAAGAATACAAAAAGAATATAGTGAAGCTTAAGGAACTGAAACAATTGAGGACCTTAAAGATGCAGCTGAAAGTATTAATAACAGATTGGACCATGCAGAAGAAAGAATCTTAGAGGTAGAGGACAAAGCTCTTGAGCTAACTCAGGCAGGGAAAGACAAAAAAAGAGAGACAAATCAGAATTTTCAATGACAGAATTATGGGACTTCATGAAGCATTCAAATATATGAGTTATAGGTATCCCAGAAAGGGAAGAAGAACCCTCCAGAAGAATGGAAGCCCTACAAGAGGATATCATAAATGAAAGTTTCCCAAATATCACCAACAATTCTGGCACACTCCTTTCAGAGGGATATTAGATCTTAGGTCATCTCAACTTAAATAGATCTTCTCCAAGACACATTGTCATAAACCTTTCCAAAGTTAAGATAAAAGACAAGATTCTACAGGCTGCCAGAAGTAAGTGCCAATTGACCTATGGGAGAAAATCCATCAAAATGACTGCAGACTTCTCAAATGAAACTGTTCAAGCCAAAGACAAAGGTCATCTAGCTTTAATCTACTTAAACAAAACAATTTTCAGCCCTAAATTCTATATCCTGCAAAGCTAAGCTTTAAAATTGATTGACAGAGAAATCAAATCATTTACTGAAATGCAAACATTGAAGAAGTTTGCCACAACAAGACTAGCTCTACTTGAAATACTTAAACCTATTCTGCACACCAACCATCACAATGGAAAACTAGCAAACTGAACACCCAGAAACTAAAGAACAAAACCTAGCTTCTACAATGATGTGAAACAAAAAACTAAGCAATGGACTTTCACAAAATAAGATGACTCCACCACACTTATCAATTATTTCAATAAATGTTAATAGCTTGAATTCCCTACTACAGAGGCATAGGCTGGCTAATTAAATAAAAAATTAAAAGCCATCATTTTGCTGTCTGCAGGAAACACACCTAGTCTCAAAGGGCAAAGTAAAACTAAGGGTTAAGGGATAGAAGACAATTTCTCAACAAAATGGAAATCAGAAGAAAAGAGGGATTGTAATCTTTTCAAGATACAATTGGACTTATTTATTTATTTATTTTTGGAGACAGAGTCTCACTTTCTCACACTTGGTAGAGTGTCATGGTGTCATAGCTCACAACAACCTCAAACTCTTAGACTCAAGTGAACCTCTTGCCTCAGCCTCCTAAGTAGCTGGGACTAAAGGCATCCATTACAATGCCCAGCTATTTTTGGAGATGAGGTCTCACTGTGGCTCAGGCTTGTCTCAAACCTGTGAGCTCAGGCAGTCCGTCTGCCTCAGCCTCCCAAGTGCTAGGATTAGCCTCCCAAGTGGCTTTAAAGCAACTAAAGTCAAAAAAGGCAAAGATGGGCACCTCATGTTGGTCAAGGGAGCAATACAACAAGAGGACATTTCAATTGTAAATATTTATGCACCCAACTTAAATGCTCCCAGATTCTCAAAACAGACCTTAATTAGTCTAAGCTATATGATATCCCATAACACCATAATGGCAGGGAACTGAAGCACTCCTCTTAAGAGCTGGACAGATCCTCTAAACAGAAACTAAACAAAGAACAAGGGACTTAAATATGATCCTAGAACAACTGTGCTTAATAGATACAGAACTCTCCATCCTAAAGCTAAAGAATTTAGGTTATTCTCATCAACCCATGGAACATTTTCCAAAGTTGATCATATCCTAGGACACAAAATAAACCTCCACAAAATCAAAAGAATTGAAATTTTACCTTGTATCTTCTCAGACCAACAGGCAATAAAGGTGGAACTTAACTCCAACAAAAATTCTTATCCCCACACAAAGGCATGGATATAGAACAACATGCTGAATAACAGTTGGATCAAGGAAGAGATAAAAAAGGAAATCATTAATTTCCTTGAGCATAACAACAACGAAGACACAAGCTACCAAAACCTATGGGACACTTCAAAAGCAGTCCTAAGAGGGAAATTTATTGCATTAAATGCCTGCATCCTAAAAACAGAAAGAGAGCACATCAATAACTTAATGAATTATATAAAAGAAATGGAAAAAGAAGACCAATCCAATCCCATACCTAGCAGAAGAAAAGAAATAACCAAAATTAAATCAGAAATAAATGAAATTGAAAATAAAAGAATCATTCAGAAAGTTAATGAACTAAAAAGTTATTTCTTTGACAAGAAAAATAAAGTAGATAAAACATTGGCCAGATTAACCAGAAACAGAAAAATAAAATCTTCAATAACTATAATCAGAAATGAAAGGAGGGAAATAATAACTGACACCACGGAGATTCAAGAGATTATTTCTGACTACAACCAAAACCTTTGTGCCCAGAAATTTGACAATGTGGAGGAAATGGACCAATACCTGGAATTACACCATCTCCCTAGACTTAACCAGGAAGAAATGGATCACTTGAACAGACCAATATCAAGTACTGAGATCGCGTTGAAATTATATATTGCTTTGTGTAGTATGGACATTTTAACAATGTTGATTCTTCTCAGCCATGAGCATGGTATGTTTTTCCATTTGTTAACATTTTCAGCTATTTCTTTTCTTAGAGTTTCGTAGTTCTCTTTATAGAGATCTTTCACGTCCTTTGTTAGATAAATTCCCAAATATTTCATCTTCTTTGGCACTACTATGAATGGGATAGAGTCCTTAACTGTTTTTTCAACTTGGCTAATGTTGGTATATATAAAGGCTACCAATTTATGAATGTTGATTTTATAACCTGAGACGCTGCTGTATTCCTTGATCACTTCTAAGAGTTTTGTAGTAGAGTCCCTAGTGTTTTCCAGATATACAATCATATCATCTGCGAAGAGAGAAAGTTTGATCTCTTCTGACCCTATATGGATACCCTTGATCACCTTTTCTTCCCTAATTGCAGTGGCTAAAACTTCCATTACAATGTTAAAAAGCAATGGAGACAATGGGCAGCCTTGTCTGGTTCCTGATCTGAGTGGAAATGATTCCAATTTAACTCCATTCAATATGATATTGGCTGTGGGTTTGCTGTAGATGGCCTCTATTAGTTTAAGAAATGTCCCTTCTATACCAAATTTCTTAAGTGTTCTGATCATGAAGGGATGCTGGATATTATCAAAGGCTTTTTCTGCATTGATTGAGAGAATCATATGGTCTTTTTTTTTTAAATTTGTTTATGTGCTGAATTACATTTATAGATTTACGTATATTGAACCAGCCTTGAGACCCTGGGATAAAACCGACTTGGTCATGATGTATAATTTGTTTGATGTGTTGCTGGATTCTGTTTGTTAGGATCTTGTTGAATATTTTTGCATCTATATTCATTAGTGATATTGGTTTATAGTTTTCTTTTCTTGTTGGGTCTTTTCCTGGTTTGGGGATCAGGATGATGTTTGCTTCATAGAACGTGTCGGGTAGTCTTCCTTCTTTTTCTACCTTTTGGAAAAGGTTGAGTAATATAGGTACTAATTTGTCTTTAAAGGTTTGGTAGAATTCTGATGTGAAACCATCTGGTCCCGGGCCTTTCTTTTTAGGGAAGTTTTATATGGCTGATGCTATTTCCGAACTTGATATGGACCTGTTCAACATTTCCACTTGATTCTGGCTAAGTCTTGGAAGTTGACATGCTTCCAAGTATCGGTCAATTTCCTTCAGATTTTCATATTTCTGAGAATAAAATTTCTTGTAATATTCATTAAAGATTTTTTGGATTTCTGAGGAGTCTGTTGTTATTTCGTCTTTGTCATTTCTGATTGATGAGATTAGAGATTTTACTCTTTTTTTCCTGATTAGGTTGTCTAAAGATTTATCTATTTTATTGACCTTTTCAAAAAACCAGCTTTTTGATTTATTGATCTGTTGTATTATTCTTTTGTTTTCAATTTCATTTTATTCTGCTCTAATTTTGGTTATTTCTTTTCTTCTACTGGGTTTGGGGTTGGAATGTTCTTCCTTTTCCAGTTGCTTGAGATGTCCCATTAAGTTGTTAACTTCCTCTCTTTCCGTTCTCTTGAGGAAGGCTTGTAGTGCTATAAATTTCCCTCTTAGAACTGCCGTTGCGGTGTCCCAGAGGTTCTGATAGTTTGTGTCTTCATTGTCGTTCTGTTCCAAAAAAATCGGCAATTTCTTTCTTAATCTCATCTCTGACCCAGCTATCATTCAACATAAGGTTATTTAACTTCCATGTTTTTGTATGAGTTTGCAGATTCCTGTTGTTACTCAGCTTGAGTTTTATTCCATGGTGGTCCGAGAAGATGCATGGAATAATTTCTATGTCTTTAAATTTACTGAGGTTAGACTTGTCACCTACGATGTGATTGACTTTGGAGTAAGTTCCGTGGGGTGATGAGAAGTATGTGTATTCAGTTTTGCTGGGATGAAATGTTCTGTAGATATCTGCTAAATCTAAATGTTGGATAGTTAGGTTTAAGTCTAAAATTTCTTTGCTCAGCTTCTTGTTGGAGGATTGATCCAATACTGACAAAGGAGTGTTGAAATCTCTGACTATTATGGAGCTGGAGGATATCAAGTTGCTCATGTCTGTTAGAGTTTCTCTTATAAATTGAGGTGCATTCTGGTTGAGTGCATAGATATTAATGATTGAAATCTCATCATATTGAGTATTACCCTTAACAAATATGAAGTGACCATTCTTGTCCTTCTTTACTTTTGTTGGTTTAAAGCCTATTGTATCTGCAAATAAGATTGCAACACCTGCTTTTTTCTGATTACCATTTGCCTGAAATATGGATGACCATCCTTTCATCCTGATTCTGTATTTGTCTTTTAAGTTAAGGTATGACTCTTGTATGCAGCAAATATCTGGCCTGAGTTTTTGTATCCAGTCAGCTAATCTATGTCTTTTTAGAGGACAGTTCAAGCCGTTCACATTAGTGGAGAATACTAATAAGTCTGGTTAAGTTTTGGGTATCGAGTTTTTCAAAAGTCCAGTGGGCATAAAGCTCCACTGTCATACTTTAATGATGTCGAGAAAACAATACTTCAATTTATATGGAATCAGAAAAACCTCATAAAGCCAAGACATGACTCAGAAATAAAAACAAAGCTGGAGGAATCACGCTACCAGACCTCAGACTATATTACAAATCGATAGTGATCAAAACAGCATGGTATTGGTGCAAAAATAGAGAAGTAGATGTCTGGAACAGAATAGAGAACTAAGAGATGAATCCAGCTACTTACCATTATTTAATTTCTGACAAGCCAATTAAAAGCATTCAGTGGGGAAAAGATTCCCTATTTAACAAATGGTCCTGGGTGAACTGGCTGGCAACCTGTAGAAGACTAAAACTGGACCCACACCTTTCACCATTAACTAAGATAGACTCTCACTGGATTAAAGATTTAAACCTAAGACATGAAACTATAAAAATACTAGAGAACAGTACAGGGAAAACCCTTGAAGAAATCAGTCTGGGTGAGTATTTTATGAGGAGGACCCCTCAGGCAATTGAAGCAGCTTCAGAAATACACTACTGGGACTGATCAAACTAAAAAGCTTCTGCACAGCCAAGCCCACAGTAAGTAAAACAAGCAAACAGCCCTCAGAATGGGAGAAGATATTTGTAGGTTATGTCTCTGACAAAGGTTTAATAACCAGAATCCACAAAGAACTCAAACACATTAGCAAGAAAAGAACACGGGATCCTATCGCAGGCTGGGCAAGGGATTTGAAGAGAAACTTCTCTGAAGAAGACAGGCGCATGGCCTTCAGACATGTGAAAAAATGCTCTTCATCTTTAATCATCAGAGAAATGCAAATCAAAACTACTTTGAGATATCATCTAACTCCAGTGAGACTAGCCTATATCACAAAATCCCAAGACCAGAGATGTTGGTGTGGATGTAGAGAAAAGGGAATACTTTTGCACTGCTGGTGGGAATGCAAATTATTACATTCATTTTGGAAAGATATATGGAGAACACTTAGAGATCTAAAAATAGAACTGCCATTCAATCCTGTAATTCCTCTACTGGGCATATACCCAGAAGACCAAAAATCACATCATAACAAAGATATTTGCACCAGAATGTTTATTGCAGCCCTATTCATAATTGCTAAGTCATGGAAAAAGCCCAAGTGCCCATCGATCCACGAATGGATTAATAAATTGTGGTATATGTACACCATGGAATATTATGCAGCCTTAAAGAAAGATGGAAACTTTACCTCTTTTATGTTTACATGGATGGAACTGGAAAATATTCTTCTTAGTAAAGTATCTCAAGAATGGAAAAAAGTACCCAATGTACTCACCCCTACTATGAAACTAATTTGGGGCTTTCACATGAAAGCTATAACCCAGTTACAACCTAAGAATAGGGGGAAGGGGGAAAAGAAAGGGAGGGAGGGGGGAGGGGGGTAGAGGGAGGAGGACAGATGGGATCACACCTGCAGTGCATCTTACAAGGATATATGTGAAACTTAGTAAATGTAGAATGTAAATGTCTTAGCACAATAACTAAAAAAACATCAGGAAGGCTATGTCAACCAGTGTGATGAAAATGTGTCAAACGGTTTATGAAGCTAATGTATAATGCCCTATGATCTTATCAATGTACACAGCTATGATTTAATAAAAAAAAAAATCAAGTACTGAGATCACAGAAACAATAAAGAACCTCTCAACAAAAATCCCAGGACCAGCTGATTTCACATGAGAATTCTATAAAATCTTCATAGATAAGCTTGTATCTATACTGTAGAACCTATTTCAAAACATTGAGAAGGAAGGAACCTTCCCCAACACGTTCTATGAAGCAAACATCACCTCGATTTCAAAATCAGGAAAGGATCTAACTAGAAAGGATAACTATAGACCAATTTCACTAATGAATATCGATGCAAAAATACTCAACAAGAGCTTAGCTAATAGATTGCAGCTACTCATTAAAAAAATTAGAAATTATAATCAAGTAGGCTTAAACCAAGGTATGCAAGGTTGGTTTAATATACACAAATTCATAAATGTAACACATCATATCAATAGAAGCAAAAACAAAGATCATATGATACTTTCAATAGATGCAGAAAAATTCAGCCTCCTTTTCTAATAAGAACCCTTCAGAAAATAGGCATAGGTGGCACATTTCTTAAGCTGATTGAAGCCATCTATGACAAATCCACAGCTAACATCATACCAAATGGTGTAAAACTGAGCTTTTCCACTTAGAACTGGAACCAGACAAAGATGTCCACTATCACCACTATTATTTAACATAGTTCTGGAAGTTCTAACCAATGCAATCAGACAAGAGAAGGATATAAAGGGCATCCAAATGGGGGCATAGAAGGTCAAATTCTTCCTCTTTGCTGATGATATAATTTTATACTTAGAAAATCCCAGAGACTCAACCACAAAACTCCTGGAAGTCATCAGGAAATACAGTAATGTCTCAGGGTATAAAATCAATGTCCACAAATCAGTAGCCTTTGCATACAATACCAGCCAAGTTAAGACTAGAACCAAAAACACAATTCCCTTCATAGTAGCTTCAAAGAAAATGAAATACTTAGGAATATATCAAACAAAAGAGATAAAAGATCTTTTCAAAGAGTATTATGGAACCCTAAGGAAAGAAACTACAGAAGACACTCACAAATGGAGGAACATACCATGCTCTTGTCTGGGAAGAATCAACATTGTCAAAATGTCTATTCTACCCAAAGCCATCTACAGATTCAATGCAATCCACATCAAAATACCAACATCATATTTTGAAGAACTGAAAAAAAATAGTAGTTTGCTTTCTGTGGAATCAGTAAAAACCCATATAGCTATAGCTAAGGCTATTCTTTTTATTCTAATAAAAACAAAGTCTTTGTCACCTTAGCACACTTTGGACTATAATACAAGTCCACAGTAATCAAAACAGCACAAAAATAGAGACATAGATATATATGGAACAGAATAGAAAAATAGAGCAATGAAACCAGTCTCTACCTGCCATCTGATCTTTGAAGAAACAAACAAAAGTATACAGTGGGGAAAAGAATCCCTATTCAACAAATGCTGCTGGGATAACTGGATAATCACATGTAAAAGACTGAAACTTGACCCATGCCTTTCAACCCTTACAAAAATTGAATCAAGGTAGATAAGGGACTTAAATCTAAGACACAAAATGATAAAAATGTCAGAAGAAAGTGTGAGAAAAACTCTTGATGATGTTGGACTGGGGAAAGATTTCATGACAAAGATTTCAGTGGGCATTGGATTAATTAAAAACAATTAACAAATGAGACTGAATTAAGCTGAAAAGCTTCTGCACATCTAAGGACACAACAAATAAAGCACAAAGACAATATTCATAATTGGAAAAGATATTTGCAGGGTATCAATCTGACAAAAGGTTGATAACTAGAATCTTTTGAGAACTCAAGTTAATCAATAGAAAAAGAGTACATGATCCCGACTACCTCTGTCTGGACAAGAGATATGAACAGAGCCTTCTTTGATGAAGACAGATGAATGGCTAACAAACATTTGAAAAAATGCTCATCATCCTTGATTACCAGAGAAATGCAAATCAAAACCACCCGAAGCTATTACCTAACCCCAGTGAGCACAGTCCATATCATAAAGTCTCAAAGGTGCAGGTGCTTGTATGTATGTGGAGAGAAGGGAACACTTTTACACTGCTGGTGGGACTGTAAACTAATACAACCTGTTTGGAAGGAAGTATGGAGAATCCTTAAAGAATTCAAATTAGACCTCTCATTGATACTGCAATCCCATTGCTAGCCATCTACCCAGAAGAAAAAAAAAATCCTTTTATCATAAGGACATTTGCAAGATACTGTTTATTGCTGCTCAATTTACAATCACCAAAATGTGTAGACAGACTGGGCATGGTGGCTCACACCTATAATCCTAGCACTCTGGGAGTCTGAGGTGGGTGGATTGGCTGAGCTCACAGCTTTGAGACCAGCCTGAGCCAGAGTAAGTCCCCTATCTTTAAAAAATAGCTGGGTGTTGTGGCGGACGACTGTAGTGCCAGCTGCTTGGGAGGCTGAGGCAAGAAGATCATTTGAGTCCAAGAGTTTGAGGTTGCTGTGAGCTAAGACGCCAGGCACTCTACCCAGGGTGACAAAGTAAGACTCTGTCCCCCTCCCCCCAAAAAGTGGAAAAAAATTAAATGCCCCCCAACCCAGGAATCGATTAACAAGCCATGGTATATGTATTCCATGCAATACTAGTCAGCTGTTAAAAAAGATGATATATGTACACCATGCATGGAATATTATGCAGCCTTAAAGAAAGATGGAGACTTTACCTCTTTCATATTTACATGGATGGAGCTGGAACATATTATTCTTAGCAAAGTATCTCAAGAATGGAAGAAAAAGTATCCAATGTGCTCAGCCCTACTATGAAACTAATTTATAGCTTTCATATGAAAGGGAACACTTTTACACTGCTGGTGGGACTGTATACTAATACAACCTATTTGGAAGGAAGTAGGGAGAATTCTCCAATTATAACCTAAGAATATGGGGAAAGGGAGGGGAGGAGGGGGGGAAGATGGGGGGAGGGAGGGTAATTGGTGAGACCACACCTATGGTGCATCTTATAAGGGTACATGTGAAAGTTACTAAATGTAGAATATAAATGTCTTAACACAATAGCTAAGAAAGTGCCATGAAGGCTATATTAACCAGTCTGATGAAAATATTTCAAATTGTATATAAAACCAGTGTGTGGTGCCCGTGGATTGCATTAATATACATAGCTATGATTTAATAATTAAAAAAAAGATGGAGACTTTACATCTTTTGTATTAATTTGGATTGAGGTGGAACACATTCTTCTTAATAAAGCATCACAAGAATTGAGAAGCAAGAATGCAAGGTACTCAATCCTAGTATGAGGGTAGTAGACAGTCTAATACAAGGCCTGAGGAGTAGGGGGATGGGGTGGTGGGGAGAGAGGAGGAGGGAGGGAGATGGGGGGGGTCATGGTGTATGACACACCTGTTGGGCGTGGGACACAATTACAAGAGGGACTTTATTTAACAACCGCAATCAGTATAACATAATTCTTTGTACCGTCAATGAATCCCAAACAATTAAAACAAAAAATAAATAAATAAAAATGTTTATGACATACAAAAAAAGAAACATTGACTTTTTAAAAATCCAGCTTTAGTTGTATTTTTAACATTTTGAACTATGTATAAATGGTTGGTCCTGTCACTTTTAGAATTTACATCCTCACATGTGAATTAAAATAAGTCACGAGGTGAATAATAGTTGCTGATTGTACTACAGAAATGAAATGGGCTTTGCATAGATTCATTCTGGAGGCATGGAATAGTTATCTTGAACTGCTTTTTCCAAATTAAATATTCTTAACTTAAATAAAATATTACTAATGGTAAATCTTTTACATATAAAAATACAAAGAATATATGATTTAGTATTCTTAAGTTATCTTACAATTATTTAAGTCATAATTTGGGCATTCAATTTGACTAGGCTTTTCTACTAGACAGGGGTTACTAAAATAATTAAGTCCATTTTTTGATTCATTAATATTTTAGGTAACTTGATTTTTTAAATGTTGTCACTATGCAAAACTATTATATATTTTAAATGAAATATGATCTTCTAATCTCTTTCACTATTTATCCAGTTTTTCAATGGCCCAATTAATAACAAACCAGGGAAATATGCATTAAAATGACAACTAAGATATCTAACTTTCCTTCCAATCTGGGGATCTTTTCAGCTGTCTAACTGATGACTAATCACACAGCATCCAATAGAAATGCTGCAAGGATGGATTTTTCACTGGGTCAGCTTAGCCTTTTGAAAGCTTCTAAATCATGAAATTTGTATCATTAACATATGGCGAGCTTCTCCTCAGAAATATCGTGACTTATTCATTCTTGTATCTTCACAGTCCATTGCTGGCCCATAATGAGAGCTCAATAAAAATGTGTGCGATTAAATCAAATTGACTGCTACTGGGCTAGCCTAAGATTGCCCGTCTACACTTCAGCCAAGATTTTTACCCTAAAGAAAGTTGGGCATGTCTTCATTTTCTGCAATAGCTTCAGAGATGTGTGAAAGGAGGAGTTTCTGCTCTATTCTTCAACAGCCTTGGGATTCTAGCCTGTTCTTAAGCGATGCCAAGTTAGCACGTTTACTGATGCAGTTTTAACGTGAGTCTTAGTTCAGAGTAGTCCTGATGTCTTGCTTTATTTGGTCGTTTACACACAGTATCTGGTGCCTTCCCTTGCAGTGCCCTGCGGTTTGTGTTTCTTTACTCTCTTAGAGCCGAAGCATATATTTTAAAGGTAGATATCAGAACATAGTGGAGGACAGCTACTAATGGAAGTATTTACATTTAATTTTAATCATAGCACAATTATTCCTGTACCAATGAAATAATGTATTTTCCTTTAAAAAGGTAAATACTTTTCAAAAGCATGTTGAATTCTAAAACACTCCTGGCTTACTCCAATTCTTGTACACTTTTTGGAGAGGGAAAATAACCGGTAAGTAATGACATCTCAAACAAGGCCTTTGAAGAAAAGTCCTCGTAGGTCATAGTTCTGTATATCTGGACCACGTGTGTGAAGTACTAATAAACTGATCTATAAATTAAAACACTAATGAATCATTACTTAAGGGACAAATTTAAGTCAAAGAATGGAAATGATGACCCACATATAATTTTCAATACAAAAAAATTATGCTTAAGCGTATATTTGCTCCAACTCTAGAGATGTTATTCAAACAGCTTTGGAAATTATGCTATACAGAAAAATGTGTACTAGATGGCAGTCTAAGTACCCTTTTCATTTGTATCTCCATCTGCTTTTTAGATTGCAATTGATGACTAGAGGAGAAAAAAAAGTATTAGTAATTACCATGCCAAATAAATGCTTTTATTATTACTTAGTACCATAGGGCATAAACAATTAAACAGATTAGCTATAATTTAAGTTTAAAATGTCATAATGTATCTTTTTCTGGAATATCATCCAGAATTACAACTGCATCTAGATGCAAGTTTAAATTGTCTTTGTTGGGCCCATTGCACCCTGTCCTTTAAACAATTCATCTTTGTTTATCGTCAGAGTCTTATTTAAAAATAAAACAATCATAAGCAGGAATTGAAAGCAAAGCACATATATATTTTTAATTTTTCAGAAAACCTCAGTATTCGAAAGATGTAGAGCAATTAAATTGTGGCCACATTTGAGAGTGTTGGTGAGTGTGTTCGTTATCTGTGTGAATTTATGCTGTCTTTCCAGCTAGAAAGCATTATACTTATTCTTATAAAGGTATGTTCATTCTCTTTCTACAGATTGGTGCAGAATGTTTCTCTATTATTTCCCAATGCTTTCACCTTCCTGTCCAGGTTTTGTTTATTTTCCTGAATGTTATACAGACCTAAAATATATCTAAATAAAAAGCCAAAGTCGTACCTTTGGAATATTATTTTCTTTTCACTCTGAAAATGATCTTGTCTTCTTATTTTTTTTTTGCCAAAGGTCTTAGAATTATTTTTGCATATGTAATTCAAGCTGGCTGTTTCAATCTGATATGCATGCTTGTTTTGGAGATACTTGAAAAGCCCTAAATGGTCTCACTAAACTCCCCAGAGCTGCATGCTGCAGAGCTTTTGTGAGTATGGCAAACCAACTTGCCCAGGCTACTGAAGAATCTGAGGATCTCAGAGGGGAGAAACGCCTTAAGCCTGGATCGGAGAAGATTCTCACAGTGATAGCAACTCTTCTCTTGAACTTAGTAAGTGCCAAGTACTTCAATAGGCTCATTATGTGGATTATCTAATTTAATATTTTGAGGTAAGTGTTTCCATTAATCTCATTTTGTAAATCGATAAACTGAGGTTCAGTTAGTTAACTGCTAGTGTCGGACAGCTAGTAAGCTCTGGAGGCAGTTTGAATCTAAACAGTCCGGCTTGGACTATAGACCCCTCCATAGATTTTAACCACAAAAATGGGCTGTTCTAGTATAAATGTCAGGATTCAAAACCCTCTGAAATTCTAGGCAGAGATGATACTTGAAATTAGTTGAAGTAATAACATTATGGTTCCCGATAGCCCATTCCGGAATAGGGACCAAAGATTCCTGTGGATTCAGGGTCCAGTGGCTAAATTCCAGGGATTGATGCTGGCAAGAGTTAGGTCAGTTTCTAACAGCAGGACACCCTAGTACTTATCAGGAAGTGAGGAAGTGATGTGTGTGTGTGTGTGTGTGTGTGTGTGCAGTAGAACCTCCATGGTTGACCACCTACCTACACAGACCACCTCCTGAAGTTTGTGGACACGTGTGGCCTGGACATGCACCATAGTGCACATATCAGTCCAGCAGGCCCAGTTCCTTATGTTGACCACCTCTGTGTGCTGACCAAATTGTCAGTTTCTTACAGTCCCTTCGGTGGTCGACATACAGGGCTTCTACTCTGTGTGTGTGTGTGTGTGTGTATGTGTATTTATAGATACTAGTTGCACAACAAATGTCTAACTGTTGTCAGGCCTAACAACGTGCAGGTTCTCATATTTTCTGCATGAAAGAAAAGAGATACTTGCAAGACTTTGTTAGAAACAGCAGCACCCACAATCCTGCCCCATGCTCCTAACTTCACAGAGGCAACCATTTGCAATTTTTATTCTTTTAGTGTTACTCTTTCTATTTCTGTCTACTACCTTTGATGTTTTTAGTTTTGGGGTGGTTATTTATTTTCCATGTTTTTATCAAGCTTATCACCGTCATTTGCATCCCCTTGCTTCTCTCTTATCTCGCCATTCTCCTACGCCATCATTTTGTAGTATCAATATTAACGTTTGCAGTATTGTAACTATAATAATTATATGACTGTCTTCTCAACCAAGCCCTGTGGTGCACCATGATTACTTTGCATTCTTGTGCATTTTTTTCCTCCTTAGAATTAATAATACCCTTTAAAATGTTTACTTATGTTTCTAACCACTTGTCACTAATCTATGGCCTATTTTCTCCCCATTTTGTAATATCTTCTCATTTCTTTCAACCACATTATTCTATTAATATCAATTTCTTATTGTAGACAAAAATTTTATAGAAGATTCTTGCTCCAATCAAGACTAGTTCTCTGATAGTTTTTATATTGATATCTTTGCACAAACAGTAAGAAATCTAGTCCTCTCTCCTAACTTGAATTTCTAGTTTCCTGGCTTCCATGATTTCCACATTTTTGTTTTCCTCCTTGATTTTGCTGGGAAAGTTCCCTGGAGCTTTCTAAGCAGCGTGGAGTACACTTGTTGACCACTTGCACATCTTTTAACTATCTTTTGTTTGTTTACTTTGTTCTCCCACTTAACCGTTGTGCTTCTTATAGGATTCTAAGACCTTTCTTCCCTTTTCCTAGCTTCTGGTATAATTGTTGAGAAGTCTCAGACATTGCTTGGGTCTTTTCTATTCACTGTTTCTAAAATTTCACAGTAGCCCTTTTAGATTGCTGAGAAGGACCACTTCATGGCAAAAAAGCCTGTTTATCTCTAAAATTGTGCCATGCACAAGCTGTGTGGTCTCATAAATGATCCTACTGAATGGGACGATTTTCATTCACTTCACTGGTTACCGGATGAGTGTTTTAATGTGAAATGTTGGGGCTCTCACTTCCTCGGCATTTTCCTGGATTATGTCCTGCTCTTTTCTCCCTGTTTCTCCATTCATCGGCTGTCTCTTTCTGAAACAGAAAGAGATGCTTATTTGGATGCTAAGAAGCCTAGCTTGGTCCTCCAATATGCTCATATATTTTTTCTTTTTTGTTTTTAATTTCATGGTTCTACTCTTTTAGGGATTTCTTTGACTTAATCTTCCATTTATCCTGCTGAAGTTTTCATTTCTTTTTCTTTTTTTCTCAGTAGATGGTTTAATAAGGGATCTAGCCTCTTTTTGCTTGTTAGTTTCAGTTTTTGTTCTTTTTTTATTGTTAAATCATAGCTGTGTACATTTGTGCAATTAAGGGGTACAATGTGCTGGTTTCATATATAATATGAAATATTCTCATCAAACTGTTCAACTTAGATTTCATGGCATTTTTTTAGTTATTGTATGTAGACATTTGTATTCTGCATTTAGTAGGTTTTGCCTGTACCCATTCTAAGATGCACTGTAGGTGTGGCCCCACCCATTACCTTCCCTCCAGCCTGACTTTCCCCCTCCCTTCTCCCTTGGCCCTTTCCCCATATTCTTGTGCTGTAGTTGGGTTATAGCCTTCATGTGTAAGCTATAAACTAGCTTCATTGTAGGGCTGAGTACAGTGGATACTTTTTCTTCCATTCTTGAGATACTTTGCTAAGAAGAATATGTTCCAGCTCCATCCATGTAAGCATGAAAGAGGTAAAGTCTCCATCTTTCTTTAAGGCTGCATAATATTCCATGGTATACATGTACCACAATTTGCTAGTCCATTTGTGGGTCAATGGGCACTTGGGCTTCTTCCATGACTTAGCAATTATGAATTGGGCTAAGTCATAATTCTGTACCAATGTACAGATGGTACAGATGTCTCTGTTATATTGTGACTTTTGGTCTTCTGGGTATAAACCCAGTAAAGGAATTGTAGGATCGAATGGCAGGTCTATTTTAGGTCTCTAAGTATTCTCCAAACATCCTTCCAGAAGGAACGTATTAGTGGGCATTCCTACCAGCATTGTAGAAGTGTGCCCTTTCCTCCAAATCCATGCCAACATTTCTGGTTTTGGGATTTTGTTATGTGGGCTACTCTTACTGGGGTTAGGTGATATCTCAGAGTAGACTTGATTTGCATTTCTCTGATGATTAAGGATGATGAGCTTCTTTTCATGTGTTTGTAGATTTTGCGTCCGTCTTCTTTAGAGAAGTTTATCTTTAAGTCCCTTGCCCACCCTGAAATGGGGTCACATGTTCTTTTCTTGTTAATAAATTTGAGTTCTCTGTGGATTCTGGTTATTAGACCTTTATCAGAGATATAACATGCAAATATTTTCTCCCATTCCGAGGGCTGTCTGCTTGCTTTACTCACTATGTTCTAGGCTGTGCAGAAGCTTTTTAGTTTGATCACGTCCCAATAGTGTATTTTTGATACTGCTTCAATTGCCTGGGGAGTCCTCCTCATAAAATATTCACCCAGGCCGATTCCTTCAAGAGTTTTCCCTGCACTTTCTTCAAGTATTTTTATAGTTTCATGTCTTAAGTTTAAATCTTTTATCCAGTGAGAGTCTACCTTAGTTAATAGTGAAAGGTGTGGGTCCAGTTTCAATCTTCTACAGGTTGCCAGCCAGTTCACCCAGCACCATTTGTTAAATAGGGAATCTTTTCCCCACTGAATGTTTTTAATTGGCTTGTCAAAGATCAAATAATGGTAAGTAGCTGGATCCAGCTCTTGGTTCTCTATTCTATTCCAGACATCTACTTCTCTGCCTTTGTGCCAGTACCATGCTGTTTTGATCACTATGGATTTATAGTACAGTCTCAGGTCTGGTAGCACAATTCCTCCTGCTTTGTTTTTATTGCTCAGTAATGTTTTGGCTATTCGAGTTTTTTTCTGATTCCGTATAAAACGAAGTATTATTTTTTCAAGATCTTTAAAGTATGACAATGGAGCTTTAATAGGAATTGCATTAAAATTATATATTGCTTTGGGCAGGATGGACATTTTAACAATGTTGATTCTTCCCAGCCATGAGCGTTGTATGTTTTTCCATCTGTTAACATCTTCGGCTATTTCTTTTCTTAGTGTTTCATAGTTCTCTTTGTAGAGATCTTTCACGTCCTTTGTTAGGTATACTCCCAAATATTTCATCTTCTTTGGCACTACTGTGAAAGGAATAGAGTCCTTGACTGTTTGTTCGGTTTGCTTATTGTTGGTATATATAAAGGCTACAGATTTATGGGTGTTGGTTTTGTAGCCTGAGACATTGCTACAAAATGAAGTGACATTCCTTGGTCACTTCTAAAAGTTTTGTAGCAGAATCCCTAGTGTTTTCCAGATATACGATCATATCAGCTGTGAAGAGTGAAAGTTTGAACTCTTCTGACCCTATGTGGATACTCTTGATTGCCTTTTCTTCCCTAATTGCAATGGCTAAAACTTCCATTACAATGTTAAAGAGCAATGGAGACAATGGGCAACCTTGCCTGGTTCCTGATCTAAGTGGAAATGATTTCAATTTAACTCCATTCAATACGATATTGGCTGTGGGTTTGCTGTAGATGGCCTCTATTAGTTTAAGAAATGTCCCTTCTATACCAATTTTCTTAAGTGCTCTGATTATGAAGGGATGCTGGATATTATCAAAAGCTTTTTCTGCATCAATTGAAAGAATCATATGGTCTTTATGTTTTCGTTTGTTTATGTGTTGAATTACATTTATAGATTTACATATATTAAACCAGCCTTGAGACCCTGGGATAAATCCGACTTGGTTATGGTGTATAAATTTTTTGATGTGTTGTTGGATTCTGTTTGTTAGGATCTTATTGAGTATTTTAGCATCTATTTTCATTAGAGATATTGGTCTAAAATTTTCTTTTCTTGATGGGTCTTTCCCTGCTTTGGGGATCAAGGTGATGTTTGCTTCGTAGAATGTGCTAGGTAATATTCCTTCTTTTTCTATATTTTGGAAGAGGTTTAGTAGTATAGGGACTAGTTCTTCTTTAAATGTTTGGTAGAATTCTGCCGTAAAGCCATCTAGTCCTGGGCTTGTCTTTTTAGGGAGATTTTGTATAGTTGATGCTATTTCAGAACTTAATATAGGCCTGTTCAACATTTCCACTTTGTTCTGGCTAAGTCTTGGAAGGTGGCGTGCTTCCAGGTATTGGTCGATTTCTTTCCGATTTTCATATTTGTGAGAGTAGAGTTTCTTGTAGTATTCATTAAGGATTTTATGAGCTTTGAGGGGTCCGTTTTTATTTCATCATTACTCTTTTTTTCCTGGTTAGATTGGCCAAAGGTCTATTTTATTGATCTTTTCGAAAAACCAGCTTTTGGATTTATTGATCTGTTGTATAATTCTTTTGCTTTCAATTTCATTTAATTCTGCTCTGATTATGGTTATTTCTTTTCTTCTGCTGTGTTTGGGGTTGAAGTGTTCTTCTTTCTCCAGTTGCTTGAGAAGTTCCATTAAGTTATTGATTTCCTTTCTTTCTGTTTTCTTGAGGAAGGCTTGCAGTGCTATGAATTTCCCTCTTAGGACTGCATTTACAGCATCCCAGAGGTTCTGGTAGTTCGTGTCTTGACTGTTGTTTTGTTCCAAAAATCTGGTGATTTCCTTCTTAATCTCATCTATAACCCATGTATACTTCAAGCATAAGGTTGTTTCGCTTCCAAGTTTTTGTATGGGTATGCAGGTTCCTGTTGTTATTGAGTTCAACTTTTATTCCATGATGGTCTGAGAAGATGCAAGGAACAATTTCTATTTTTTTAAATTTGCTGAGGTTAGATTTATGGCCTAGGATATGGTCGATTTTGGAGTATGTTCCGTGGGCAGATAAGAAGAATGTATATTCAGTTTTTTTGGAGATGAAATGTTCTGTAGATGTCTGTTAAGTCCAGATGTTGAATGGTTGAGTTTTAATCTAAAATTTCTTTGCTTAGCTTCTTTTTGGAGGATCTATCCAGGACTTCTAAAGGGGTGTTAAATTGTCTAACTACTATGGAAGTGGAGGAAATCGAGTTGCTCATGTCTGTTAGGGTTTCTCTTATAAATTGAGGTGCATTGTGGTTGGGTGCATAAATATAAATAATGGAGATCTCATCATATTAAGTATTACCTTTAACAAATATGAAGTGTCCATCGTTATCCTTAATTATTTTGGTTGGTTTAAAGCCTATTGCGTCTGTGAACAGGATTGCAATGCCTGTTTTTTCTGCTTTCCATTTGCCTGGAATATAGATAACCATCCCTTCACCTTGAGTCTATAGCTGTATTTTAATGTAAGATGTGATTCTTGGATGCAGCAGATATCTGGCTTGAGTTTTTTTATCCAGTCCGCAAACCTATGCCTCTTTAGGGGACAATTTAAACCATTCACATTGAGTGAGAGTATTGATAAGCCTTTCGAGAGACCGGTGGACATTTTTAATCCTTTTACAACTGTGGAAGTTAGAATTTGATCAAAAATTTTTTTGGGTGGGTTTACTTTTGTGGTGGAGGATTATGCTGATCTTTATGGAGGATAGGTCTAAGAATGTCCTGGAGAGCTGGTTTAGTTGTGGCAAATTTCTTCAACATGTGAATGTCGTTGAAGTATTTAATTTCTCTGTCAAAAATGAAGCTCAGTTTAGCTGGGTACAGGATCCTGGGTTGAAAGTTATTTTGTTTTAGGAGATTAAAAGTTGATGACCATCCTCTTCTAGCTTGAAAGGTTTCAGCAGAGAGATCTGCAGTTATTCTAATATTCTTCCCCTTGTAGGTAATGGTTTTCTTTTGTCTGACAGCTTTCAGAATTTTCTCCTTCATATTAACTTTAGTGAAATTGATTAGGATGTGTCTGGGGGATATCTTATTTGTGTTCAGTCATGCTGGAGTTCTGAAACTGTCTGCTATCTGAATTTCAGAATCCCTTGGCATGTCTGCAAAGTTCTCCTTCATAATCTCATGGAGAAGAGACTCTGTGCCTTGTGAAGCCACTTCATCACTTTCAGGCATCCCTATAAGATGAATATTAGTATTCTTCAAATTATTCGAGAGCTCTCTGAGAGAGTGATCTGTTTTTACTCTCCATTTCTCTTCTTCTTTGAGGGTTTGGGAGCATTCAAAAGCTTTGTCTTCAATGTCAGAAATCCTTTCTTCTGCTTGTTCCATTCTGTTACTGAGGGATTCTACTCTGTTTCTCAGATCTTTGAGGGATGCAACTTCTTGTTTTAATGTGTTGAAATCTTTGGTCATTTGGTCTTCGAATCCGTTGAATTCTTGAGATAAGTTTTGGAATTCTAATTCGATCTTATTTGCTATCCAGATCCTGAATTCAATTTCTGACATCTCAGCTATTTGTTTGTGCATGGGGTCTTGTGCTGTTTATGCCCCAGTGATCCTTGGGGGAGTTGATCTAGTCTGATTATTCATGTTGCCAGAGTTTTTCTGTTGATTTCACCTCATGGTTGTTTTTCACCATTGCCTCTGGCTGTCCTCAGAGTTGGGGAGGTGTCTCTCCAAGACTAGACCCCAGCGGGATCACTCTATTGTTGCTGGATCTTTGTATGGAGTGACCCTGTATAGTTCCTCTGGGGCTGCTCTAGCTAGGGAGTTCTGGTTGTTGTGGAAGCAGCTCCGGTTTGTGACACACCCAGATCCAGCAACAGGGCTGGGGTAGGGCACACGGTTGTAGGAGTGCCAGGTGCCCAGTGACTTTGGCACAGAGAGCCCAAGGCTACGGCAGTCTCTGGCCAGGAGAAGAACTCTGCACAGAGGCAGGGAGGGCTCCAAAGGGCACGCAGCTACCAGAGTCCCTGTCCAGATGAACAAGCTAGAGTGGAGGCTGGGAGGACACAGGAGGGAGGACGCAGGGTTGTGTGGCTCCTGCAGTTCCTGGTCAGGGAATGCGGAGGACCCGTGGGGGCAGGTCACAGGTCGGGGGTCACTGCACAGCTCTTATGGAGGTCTGGGCGGCACCAAGCCCAGGAGTTTGAGGTAGCTATGAGCTGTGATGTCACGGCACTCTACCCTGGGCAACAGCCCAAGGCTCCAGAGTGCCAAAACTGTCTCACTCTGCCCCTAAGGATTAAGGCTGTAAGGCAGCTCAGTCCCCTCCTTTAGGCTGCTCAGTCAGTAGGTTACTTTGACCCGCCCAATCCTTGCTCTGAGACCCTGAGGGCGGAGCTTACCGGGGCAGTTCTTTCACAATGGCTTCCTGCTCCCAGTTCAGTGGCTCAGTCTGGGGCTCCAGACAATGCCCAAAGTTCTCCACACTGCTGCTGAAGCTCTCTCCAAGGCATTTCAACTGAGTGCCAAGTCCAAGAACACTGAAACATTTCCCAGGTAAGGCCTTTCTGGTTTGCAGTCTCACTGCTGCTTGTACTTACGGTTGCCGGTGTGATTAGGTCGAATGAACACACGCAACCACTTGCCAGTTTTCCACTGTTTTTGTCCTCCTCATGGCGTCCAGAAGTCCCTTGCTGGCTCCCTGTATTCTCAAAGGGATGGTTATAGGCAAATCCCACCGGCAGAGATGCCTGGAGTCTTGTCTCCCCAGACTCGCTGTTCCCGGTTGCAGGGAAGCTGTTACTCGGCCGCCATCTTTAATCTCCATTTTCTTGAGGAAGGTTTGCAGTGCTATAAATTTCCCTCCTCGGACTGCCTTTGCAGTATCCCAGAGGTTCTGGTAATTCATGTCTTCATTGTTATTTTGTTCCAAAAATTTGGTGATTTCCTTCTTAATCTTGTCTATAAGCCTTCTATCCTTCAGCATAAGGTTATTTAGCTTCCATGTTCTTGTATAAGTATGCAGATTACTGTTGTTATTGAGTTCAACTTTTATTCCATGATGGTCTGATAAGATGCAAGGAATAATTTCCATTTTTTTTTTAATTTGCTGAAGTTAGATTTGTGGCCAAGGATGTGGTCAATTTTTGTGTATGTCCCGTGGGCTGATGAGAAGAATGTGTATTCAGTTTTGTTGGGATGAAATGTTCTGTAGATGTCTGTTAAGTCCAGATGTTGAATGGTTAAGTTTAAATCTAAGATTTCCTTGCTTAGCTACTTTATGGAGGATCTATCCAGCACTGCTAAAGGGGTGTTAAAATCTCAAACTGCTATGGAACTGGAGGAAATCAAGTTGCTCACGTCCGTTAGTGTTTCTCTTAAAAATTGAGGTGCGGAGAGAGATTAAAGATGGAGGCCGAGTAATAGCTTCCTTGCAACTGGGAACAGCGAGAATGGGGAGACAGAACTCCAGGTATTTCTGGCTGGTGGGATCTGCCTATAATCATCCCTTTGAGGATACAGGAAGCCACAAGGGACTTCTGGACCCCAAGAGGAGGACAAAAACAGTGGAAAACTGGCAAGTGGTTGCATGTGTTCTATCCACCTAATTATGCTGGCAACCGTAAGTACAAGGAGCAGTGAGACTGCAAACCGGAAAGGCCTTACCTGTGAACTGCTTTGGTGTTCTTGGACCTGGCACTCAGTTGAAATGCCTTGGGGAGAGCTTGAGCAAGAGTGTAGAGAACTTTGGGCATTGTCTGGGACCCCAGACTGAGCCACTGAGCTGGGAGCAGGAAGCCATTGTGAAAGAACTGCCCCAGCAAACTCCGCCCTCAGGGTCTCAGAGCAAGGATTGGGCAGGTCAAAGTAACCTACTGACTGAGCAGCTTAAAGGTGGGGACTGAGCTGCCTTAGAGCCTTAATCCTTAGGGGCAGAGTGAGACGGTTTTGGCACACTGGAGCCCTGGGCTTTTGCCCTGGGTGGAGTGCTGTGACGTCACAGCTCATAGCAACCTCAAACTCCTGGGCTTGGTGCCGCCCAGACCTCCATAAGAGCTGTGCAGCGACGCCCGACCGGTGACCCACACCCACTGGGCCTCCATATTCCCTGACCAGGAACTGCGGGAGCCACGCAACCCTGCATCCTCCCTCCTGTGTCCTTCCAGCCTCCACACTAGCCCGTTCATCTGGACAGGGACTCTGGTAGCTGCGTGCCCTTTGGAGCCCTCCCTGCCTCGGTGCAGAGCTCTTCTCCTGGTCAGAGACTGCTGGAGCCTTGGGCTATCTGTGCCAAAGTCACTGGGCACCGGGCACTCCCAGAACTGTGGACACCACCCCTAGCCCTGTTGCTAGATATGGGTGTGTCACAAACCAGAGCCGCTTCCACAACCAGAACTCCCTAGCTAGAGCAGCCCCAGAGGAACTATACAGGGTCACTCCATACAAGGATCCAGCAACAATAGAGTGATCCCGATGGGATCTAATTTTGGAGAGACACCTCCCCAAATCTGAGGACAGCTAGAGGCAATGGTGAAAAACCATCATGAGGTGAAATCAACAGAAAAACTCTGGCAACATGAATAATCAGACTAGATCAACTCCCCCAAGGATCACTGGGGCATAAACAGCACAAGACCCCATGCACAAACAAATAGCTGAGATGTCAGAAATTGAATTCAGGATCTGGATAGCAAATAAGATCGAATTAGAATCCCAAAAGTTATCTCAAGAATTCAACGGATTCAAAGACCAAATGACCAAAGATTTCAACACATTGAGACAAGAAGTTGCATCCCTCAAAGATCTGAGAAACAGAGTAGAATCCCTCAGTAACAGAATGGAACAAGCAGAAGAAAGGATTTCTGACATTGAAGACAAAGCTTTTGAATGCTCCCAAACCCTCAAAGAAGAAGAGAAATGGAGAGTAAAAACAGATCACTCTCTCAGAGAGCTCTCGGATAATTCGAAGAAAACCAATATTCGTCTTATAGGGATCCCCTAAAGTGATGAAGTGGCTTCACAAGGCACAGAGTTTCTTCTCTATGGGATTATGAAGGAGAACATTCCAGACATGCCAAGAGATTCCAAAATTCAGATAGCAGACAGTTTCAGAACTCCAGCATGACTCAACCCAAATAAGCCATCCCCCAGACACATCCTAATCAATTTCACTAAAGTTGAATGAAGGAGAAAATTCTGAAAGCTGCCAGACAAAAGAAAACCATTACCTACAAGGGGAAGAATATTAGAATAACTGCAGATCTCTCTGCTGAAACCTTTCAAGCTAGAAGAGGATGGTCATCAACTTTTAATCTCCTAAAACAAAATAACTTTCAACCCAGGATCCTGTACCCAGCTAACTGAGCTTCATTTTTAACAGAGAAATTAAATATTTCAACGACATTCACATGTTGAAGAAATTTGCCACAACTAAACCAGCTCTCCAGGACATTCTTAGACCTATCCTCCATAAAGACCAGCATAATTCTCCACCACAAAAGTAAACCCACCCAAAAAATTTTTTATCAAATTCCAACTTCCACAGTCGCAAAAGGATTAAAAATGTCCACCGGTCTCTCAAAAGGCTTATCAATACTCTCAAATAATGTGAATGGTTTAAATTGTCCTCTAAAGAGGCATAGGTTTGCGGACTGGATACAAAAACTCAAGCCAGATATCTGCTGCATCCAAGAATCGCATCTTACATTAAAATACAGCTATAGACTCAAGGTGAAGGGATGGTCATCTATATTCCAGGCAAATGGAAAGCAGAAAAAAGCAGACATTGGAATCCTGTTCGCAGACGCAATAGGCTTTAAACCAACCAAAATAATTAAGGATAAGGATGGACACTTCATATTTGTTAAAGGTAATACTCAATATGATGAGATCTCAATTATTAATATTTATGCACCCAACCACAACGCACCTCAATTTATAAGAGAAACCCTAACAGACATGAGCAACTCGATTTCCTCCACTTCCACAGTAGTTGGACTTTTTAACACCCCTTTAGAAGTCCTGGATAGATCCTCCAAAAAGAAGCTAAGCAAAGAAATTTTAGATTTAAACTCAACCACTCAACATCTGGACTTAACAGACATCTACAGAACATTTCATCCCAAAAATGTGAAAAAAATGTGAATACACATTCTTCTCATCAGCCCACGGAATGTACTCCACAATTAACCACATCGTAGGCCACAAATCTAACCTCAGCAAATTTAAAAAAATGGAAATTATTCCTTGCATCTTCTCAGACCATCATGGAGTAAAAGTTGAACTCAATAACAACAGGAACCCGCATACCCATACAAAAACATAACCTTATGCTGAATAACCTTATGCTGAAGGATACACAGGTTATGGACAAGATTAAGAAGGAAATCACCAGATTTTTGGAACAAAACAACAGTCAAGACAAGAATTACCAGAACCTCTGGGATACTGCAAAGGCAGTCCTAAGAGGGAAATTTATAGCACTGCAAGCCTTCCTCATGAAAACAGAAAGAAACGAAGTCAATAACTTAATGGAACATCTCAAGCAACTGGAGAAAGAAGAACACTTCAACCCCAAACACAGCAGAAGAAAAGAAATAACCATAATCAGAGCAGAATTAAATGAAATTGAAAACAAAAGAATTATACAACAGATCAATAAATTCAAAAGCTGTTTTTTCGAAAAGATCAATAAAATAGACCTTTGGCCAATCTAACCAGGAAAAAAAGAGTAAAATCTCTAATTTCATCAATCAGAAATGGTAATGATGAAATAAAAACGGACCCCTCAAAAACTCATAAAATCCTTAACGAATATTATAAGAAACTCTACTCTCACAAATATGAAAATCTGAAAGAAATCGACCAATACCTGGAAGCACGCCACCTTCCAAGACTTAGCCAGAACAAAGTGGAAATGTTGAACAGGCCTATATTAAGTTCTGAAATAGCATCAACTATACAAAATCTCCCTAAAAAGACAAGCCCAGGACTAGATGGCTTTACGGCAGAATTCTACCAAACATTTAAAGAAGAACTAGTCCCTATACTACTAAACCTCTTCCAAAATATAGAAAAAGAAGGAATATTACCTAGCACATTCTACGAAGCAAACATCACCTTGATCCCCAAAGCAGGGAAAGACCCATCAAGAAAAGAAAATTTTAGACCAATATCTCTAATGAAAATAGATGCTAAAATACTCAATAAGATCCTAACAAACAGAATCCAACAACACATCAAAAAATTTATACACCATAACCAAGTCGGATTTATCCCAGGGTCTCAAGGCTGGTTTAATATACGTAAATCTATAAATGTAATTCAACACATAAACAAATGAAAAAATAAAGACCATATGATTCTTTCAATTGATGCAGAAAAAGCTTTTGATAATATCCAGCATCCCTTCATAACCAGAGCACTTAAGAAAATTGGTATAGAAGGGACATTTCTTAAACTAATAGAGGCCATCTACAGCAAACCCACAGCCAATATCGTATTGAATGGAGTTAAATTGAAATCATTTCCACTTAGATCAGGAACCAGGCAAGGTTGCCCATTGTCTCCATTGCTCTTTAACATTGTAATGGAAGTTTTAGCCATTGCAATTAGGGAAGAAAAGGCGATCAAGGGTATCCACACAGGGTCAGAAGAGTTCAAACTTTCACTCTTCACAGCTGATATGATCGTATATCTGGAAAACACTAGGGATTCTGCTACAAAACTTTTAGAAGTGACCAAGGAATGTCACTTCATTTTGTAGCAATGTCTCAGGCTACAAAACCAACACCCATAAATCTGTAGCCTTTATATATACCAACAATAAGCAAACCGAACAGTCAAGGACTCTATTCCTTTCACAGTAGTGCCAAAGAAGATGAAATATTTGGGAGTATACCTAACAAAGGATGTGAAAGATCTCTACAAAGAGAACTATGAAACACTAAGAAAAGAAATAGCCGAAGATGTTAACAGATGGAAAAACATACAACGCTCATGGCTGGGAAGAATCAACATTGTTAAAATGTCCATCCTGCCCAAAGCAATATATAATTTTAATGCAATTCCTATTAAAGCTCCATTGTCATACTTTAAAGATCTTGAAAAAATAATACTTCGTTTTATACGGAATCAGAAAAAAACTCGAATAGCCAAAACATTACTGAGCAATAAAAACAAAGCAGGAGGAATCGTGCTACCAGACCTGAGACTGTACTATAAATCCATAGTGATCAAAACAGCATGGTACTGGCACAAAGGCAGAGAAGTAGATGTCTGGAATAGAATAGAGAACCAAGAGCTGGATCCAGCTACTTACCATTATTTGATCTTTGACAAGCCAATTAAAAACATTCAGTGGGGAAAAGATTCCCTATTTAACAAATGGTGCTGGGTGAACTGGCTGGCAACCTGTAGAAGATTGAAACTGGACCCACACCTTTCACTATTAACTAAGGTAGACTCTCACTGGATAAAAGATTTAAACTTAAGACATGAAACTATAAAAATACTTGAAGAAAGTGCAGGGAAAACTCTTGAAGGAATCGGCCTGGGTGAATATTTTATGAGGAGGACTCCCCAGGCAATTGAAGCAGTATCAAAAATACACTACTGGGACCTGATCAAACTAAAAAGTTTCTGTTCAGCCAAGAACATAGTCAGTAAAGCAAGCAGACACCCTTCAGAATGGGAGAAAATATTTGCAGGTTATACCTCCGATAACATTCTAATAACCAGAATCCACAGAGAACTCAAACGTATTAACAAGAAAATAACACGTGACCCCATCTCAGGGTGCGCAAGGGACTTGAAGAGAAACTTCTCTAAAGAAGACCATTGCAAGATCTACAAGCACATAAAGGAAAGCTCATCATCCTTAATCATCAGAGAAATGCAAATCAAAACTACTCTGAGATATCACCAACCCCAGTAAGTGTAGCCCACATAACAAAATCCCAAAACCAGAGATGTTGGCGTGGATGTGGAGGAAAGGGCACACTTCTACACTGCTGATGGGAATGCCCACTAATACGTTCCTTCTGGAAGGATGTTTGGAGAACACTTAGAGACCTAAAAATAGACCTGCCATTCGATCCTATAATTTCTTTACTAAGTCTATACCCAGTAGACCAAAAGTCACAATATAACAAAGACATCTGTACCAGAATGTTTATTGCAGCCCAATTCATAATTGCTAAGTCATGGAAGACGCCCAAGTGCCCATCAACCCACGAATGGACTCACAAATTTTGGTACATGTATAAAATGGAATAATATGCAGCCTTAAAGAAAGATGGAGACTTTACCTCTTTCATGTTTACATGGATTGAGCTGGAACATATTCCTCTTAGCAAAGTATCTCAGGAATGGAAGAAATAGTATTCAATGTACTCAGCCCTACTATGAAGCTAAATTATAGCTTTCACATGAAGACTGTAAGCCAACTATAGCACAAGACTATGGGGAAAGGGCCAAGGAAGGGAGGGGGGAGTTTTTGGTGGAGGGAGGGTAATGGGTGGGGCCACATCTATGGTGCATGTTAGAATGGGTATAAGCGATTGCACTAATGTACACAGCTATGATTTAACAATAAAAAAAAGAAAAAAAATTGAGGTGCTTTCTGGTTGGGTGCATAAATATTAATAATTGAAAATCTCATCGTATTGGGTATTACCTTTAACAAATATGAAGTGTCCATCCTTATCCTTTCTTATTTTGGTTGATTTAAAGTGTTTTGCTTCTGCGAATAGGATTGCAATGTCTGTTTTTTTCTGCTTTCCATTTGCCTGGAGTATAGATGACCATCCCTTCACCTTGAATCTATATTTGTCCTTTAATGTAAGATGAGATTCTTGTATGCAACAGATATCTGGCTTGAGTTTTTGTATCCAGTCAGCCAACCTGTGCCTCTTTAGAGGACAGTTTAAACCATTCACATTAATTGAGAATATTGATAAGCCTTTCGAGAGTTCGGTGGACATTTTTAATCCTTTTGCGATGTGGAAGTTGAAAGTTGATCAAAATTTTCTAGGTGGGATTTAGGGTTTACTTTTGTGGTGGAGTATTATGCTGGTCTTTATGGAGGATAGGTCTGAGAATACCCTGGAGACCTGGTTTTGTTGTGGGAAATTTCTTCAACTTGTGAATTTTGTTATTTAATTTCTCTGTCATAAATGAAGCTCAGTTTAGCTGGGTACAGTATCCTGGGTTGAAAGTTATTTTGTTTTAGGAGATTAATAGTTGACCATCCTCTTTTAGCTTGAAAGGTTTCAGCAGAGAGATCTGCAGTTATTCTAATATTCTTTCCCTTGTAGTTGATGGTTTTCTTTTATCTGGCTGCTTTCAGAATTTTCCATTCATATTAACTGTAGTGAAATTGATTATGATGTGTTTGGGAGATGTCTTATTCAGGTTGAATCATCCTGGAGTTCTGAAACTGTCTGCTATCTGAATTTCAGAATCTCTTGGCATGTCTGGAAAGTTGTCATTCATAATGTCATGAAGAATAGACTGTGTGCCTTATGAAGCCACTTCCTCCCTTTCGGGGATCCCTATAAGATGAATATTGGTTTTCTTCAAATTACCCCAGAGCTCTCTGAGAGAGTGATCTATTTTTGCCATCCATTTCTCTTCCTCTCTGAGAGTTTCAGAGCTTTTGAAAGCTTTGTCTTCAATGTCACAAATCCTTTCTTCTGCTTGTTCCATTCTGTTCCTGAGGGATTCTACTGTGTTTCTAGGATCTTTGAGGGCTGCAACTTCTTGTCTCAATGTGTCAAAATCTTTTGTCATTTGGTCTTTGAATTCGTTGAATTCTTGAGACTTTTTTTTGGTTACTGCTTGGAATTCTAATTCAATCTTATTTGCTATCCAGATCCTGAATTCAATTTTTGACATCTCAGCTATTTGTTTGTGCATGGGATCTTGTGCTGTGTGTGCCCCATTGATCCTTGGGGGAGTTGATCTAGTCCGATCATTCATATTGCCAGAGTATTTCCTTTGATTTCGTCTCATGATTGTTTTTCACCATTGCCTCTGGCCATTCTCAGAGTTGGGGTGGTGTCTCTCAGAGATTAGACCCGGGGGGTTCACTCTATTGTTGCTGGATCTTTGTAGGGAGTGACCCTGTGTAGCTCTTCTGGGGCTGCTCTACCCAGGGAGTTGTGGCTGTGGGAATAGCTCCAGAGTGTGACATCCCTGGATCCAGCAACAGGGCGGGGGTGTGGTGCACACAGTTCTGGGAGTGTCTGGTGCTCAATGGCTTTGGAACAGAGGGCCCCAAGACTCTAGCAGTCTCTGGCCAGGAGAAGGGCTCTGCACAGAGCCAGGTAGGGCTCTGGAGGGCATGTCGCTACCAGATTTCCTGGCCAGACTAGCAGGCATTGTGGAGGCAGGGAGGGTACAGGAAGGAGGATGCTGGTTGCACGGCTCCCAGAGTTCCTGGTCAGGGCGTGGGGAGGCCCAGCGGGTGGGGTAGCGTGTCCCTGTGCAGCTCTTACCGGAGTCTGGGAAGGCGCAGCTCCTACTGTGGTCCGGAAGGGTACCGATCCCCCGTGCCAGTGCAGCTCTTTCACAGGTGGGAAGGTGCCGATCACAGATCCCGGTGCAGCTCTTCCCTGAAGTTTTCATTTCTAATATCGAATTTTATTTCACAGTCATGCCTTTGTTCTTTGCATGTTCTTCTTTTGTTTGTTATGTTATTATTCCTGTTATTTAAAACATATTCAAGTTTTCTAGGGGTGCATGGTTTTCTTCTGTCTTTGTAATCTCTCTTTTGTTTGTTACTTGTTTCTGTTTGTCTTGACTTTTGTCTTTCATGATAGAGATGTGCCTCCCATGTCTGTTCCTCTTTGACTATAAACCATATTTTAAAGAGGAACATTAAAAAACAGTTGGGTGTTCTGAACGTATGGAAAAGACTTTGAGCTTCCCGGTGGAGTAATCTAGCACCTCTGCTTATCAGGGAAATATTTGATTTTACTACTTTTAGGATGTTTCTCTTGGCCAGCCAGACTCCAGAAAAGTCTTTCAACTGGCCTGGAGGATCAATTAACTTTAGCTTCTAGTTCTGGGATACTTGTGGGATAATACATTTAGTAGATACATTTCTCATTAATTTTCTTGTTTTTAGGATAGCATCCTGGCTTTTTACTCTGATTAGAGAAATTCTAATTTGTCCTTTCCTATAGATAAACTTATAGAAGGGTTGAGATGGAGGGAAGGAGCAGGGCCTTAGCTATGTAGGAGAAGGAGAGGTGATCTGAGTGACTAAGCAGCTTTAAACTGATTTGTACAATGATTTCATTCCAAGTTTTTTAAGTATCTGATATCATCAATTCCTGAGGTTTTTTTTTTTTTAATTTTATATTGTTTTGGATGGATTGGAAAATTCTCGAGTTTCTTCAGTATTATTATATCAGAGTTAAGCTTTCTTGGATCCATTACATCAACTTACTACTTTTCTTCTGATTTCAGCTTCTAGCATGTTTCTCTATTACTTCCTTAGGTTTATTTGCCTTTATGAAAAAATAAAGAAAGAAACAAACAAAAAAGCACTTTTTAGCGAGAGATTTCAGAAAGGACTGGGGGCTACTATTTGTTTTAGACTTTCCATCTTTGACCAGGCAGTACATAGTTCTATTTTCTAAAGTATAAAGTATATGTTATTTCGGATGCCTGTAATCTTAGCACTCTGGAAAGCCACATGGGTGGATTGCTTAAGCTCATGAGTTTGAGACCAGCCTTTGAAAGAGGGAGACCTTGTCTTTAACAACAGCCGGATCTTATGGCAGGCATCTATAGTCCCAGCTACTGGGGAGGCTGAGCCAAAAGGATTGCTTGAGCCCCAGAGTTTGAGGTTACTATGAGCTATGATGCCACAGCACTCTACCAAGGGTGTAGAGTGAGGCTCTGTTTTTAAAAAAATCTTATTTCAATAATGATTAAATGTAAATTATGGCAGTGTATTTCTTTTTTTCTTTTATTAATTTGGTATACTTTGGGATATGTTTTGTAGTGTTTTTTAAAATTACATTAATGTATTATAAGCGTTTCCTTTCAAATTATTTTGACATATTTATCCTATCTAGCATTTTGTTTTTAAACGTAGATTACACATATCTCTTAAAATTTACCATTTCTTCCTGCATGTTGTACAACTTTTTTCATAGAACTTTTGAATTTTTATCATATTCAATTAAAGTCCGTCTAGGCCTTCCCTGTATCTACTGTCCTCGACTGTTTCCCTTCTTGTTCATGGGTTACATTTCTTGCCATTTTTGTTGTTGTCAATCCATGATTAATTTTTTATAGGATGAAACAGACACAAATATCTTCTCTCCTATGAATGGCTTAGTAGTTTTTGGAGCTATTTTACTTAAGATTCTTTGTGTTGTCAAATCTGCAGTGAATTTTCTAAAATGATAAATTTTGTGGCAATCATTTCTTGAAACATTTTACATCCAAATGAGGCCATGGTCCTCTTCAACAATTCTGTAAAAGTAGAATTTCTGTGAACCTTGCATTAGGTACACACATATGAATATACTTTTTACCTTGAAGGTGGTTATAACTGCAGCCTTTGCAACTTTTGGGATGGGTTTGGATGAAATTGGAAATAATTGCTCAATGTTACATTAGCAAATAACAAGACAAAAGGTTACACTACCAAAATTTGAAAGAATGATGTCATTTCGAAAGTATAGACTGTGAAACAATTTGGAAGAGAGGATTTGGCACTAGAGATGCCAGCAATTTGTGCTTCTGTTCATAGTAGTCGATCTTTTTTTTTTTTTGTTGTTGTTGTTGTTTGTTTTTTGGCCAGGGCCAGGCTGGAACCCACCACCCCCAGTATATGGGACTGGCACCCTACTCCTTGAGCCACAGGTGCTGCCCCATAGTAGTTGATGTTTATAACAATTTCCTCTAGGTTTGCAATTAGAGATCTTGATTTCACACAGTTCATAGGTATCAAAGAAGGATTGTTGTTTTTTGAATTATATACAGAAAAAAATTTAAAGATGAAAAAAATTCTGCATATATTTACTTTGTAAAAATAACATTTTTAATATTGAAAATCCTGAGTCAGAAAGAAATTACAGGATTTATGAATCATATATACATCATTCTTTGATCACCGCCCAAATAATGGCCTTCTAAGTTCTTTCTGAATGCATCAGCAATATATGTGAACTTGGAATTAACGTAAGAGAACTTAACATAATTATATCCTTCAGCTAGTTCAGTGAGCAGAAATTGTTGGCACCATCTTGCCAGATTCCCCAAACTGAAGCTGCCATGTTTTGTATTATGAGCAGTTCAGCAGCTCTGCACAACTATCCCTCCCCTCCAATTTAATTAGACTGTCTGCTGCAGACAAATCAGACTGTGGCTTTTTTTTCCCACCCAACTGCTACAAATGCCAAGTCAAAACATGAATAAGAGGAAAACAAGATGTTCTGCAAACACATGCCACTTTCCTGGGCAAAAACACCAGAGGTGGGTCTGCCGTCACTTTCCATGGGCAAGGAGACAGGGAGGCCTGGAGAAGGAGGTTATAAAGGGTCAGACTGATGCTGTTGCCTTTCTTGGCTCCAGTAGAGCAGGGACTTGGTTCTCCCCCCAGTGTAATCTTACTCTGACACTGCAGCCAGCACAGATTTATGATTACACATGCTCCTATCGCAAAGGGAGTGAGAAGCACAGCCGAGGAAACACAGGGGACGAGGAAGCGGGAGATCCTGGTAGAAATTTACCGTCTCCTGTGTTTTGTGTTCTTGCGGATGGTTTGAACCATTCTGCCCTCGTAGGTCACTGTAATGTCAGATTTTAGTCATTTTAATAATATGAAAAATTGTTGCTCTTACAGAATGAGAATGTTATCTACAGGCAGCAATGAGTTACGTTCTGGGGAGGATGACAGCTGAATTGTATAGGATGCCTTTTTCTGGATTATTGCCCGAGTCGAACAGCCATCCACAGAAAAAAATTAGGTCCACAGTTATGGTGTCATGGCAGCAGTAAAACAAAGGTAAAGCAATGAAGTAAAAAGAGTTCTCAGCAGGCGAGTAGACGGTGGTGAGGTGCGTCAGGTGGGCGGGCAGGTGATCAGGGGCAGGGGCCAAGACAAGGCACAGTTGTGAGCACAGTGTGAATGAGGTCAGGCTAATGAAGCCTCCGGATGCCGGAGGTCCTGGAGAGCAAGACACAGGCAAGTGGAAGCTGTGAAAACTGCTGCTTAGTACATGCACCTGAAAACAGTCTATTTACATTGGGCTGGATTAAGAAGCCCTGGAAAACAGGATGATCCTTTCAGAGAACTTGACATTATATGTGGCTAACAAATTATCCCAGTGCACTTTTGAAATTATTTTCTCGATTAATTGTAACGAACTGTGCTAAATCATCCAAATGTTTCTTTTTCAGTTTCCATTGATGTGTTTATTGAAATTGAGGTTTCAATTTACATTTATGAGAAAAACGGTAATTTTTAACCCTGAAATGTATTACCTATTAAATAGATTTTAACTGCACTTGACACATGAACTCTCTGCTCCTGAAATGTGCCTCCCCACTCTTTCTTCTTTGTATATTTCTTTTCTTTCTTTCTTTTTTTTTTTTGTAGAGACAGAGTCTCACTTTATGGCCCTAGGTAGAGTGCCATGGCATCACATAGCTCACAGCAACCTCCAACTCCTGGGCTTAAACGATTCTCTTGCCTCAGCCTCCCAAGTAGCTGGGACTACAGGTGCCCACCACAACACCCGGCTATTTTTTTGTTGCAGTTCGGCCGGGGCTGGGTTTGAACCCACCACCCTCGGTATATGGGGCCGGCACCTTACCATCTGAGCCACAGGTGCCGTCCAACTTCTTTGTATATTTCTAATCAGTGAACAAACTGGTTCTTTCTTTATGAGCTTTTCCAATCTCCAGTGAATCAGTCCTTTTGTAGATAATTCCAGTACAGACTCTATTATTACCAAGAGGGCCTTCTCCTCCTTTAGCATTGGAATCCCGGGGTCCGAAGCGTGCACACCCCAAACCTAACTTAAAGGAGTAGGCCTTTTCTCCACTGATGTATAAAGTACCTTCCTTTATACATCAACTTCCCATCTTGTCCCTGCTCAAAGCATTGTAACAGATGCTTTGGACAAGTGTCAAGAAAGGTAAAAAGAAAGAGCTTTTGTGATTTATTTTTGGGAATTCCATTTTGTCTTCTGATTTTTACTCTGTGGGATTTTGGTTTCTTATTATAGGCAACATTGAGACATATTGTACTACACATGTTCCCAAGGAACCAGACAGTTCCAACACCTTAGCATCAAGTGTCAAATAAAATCCACTGTGTCCAACATGAGCATGTGAAAAGATATGTATGCCTACATATACCCTCCATAGGAAGAAAGGTAAACATTTTCAACTTGAACAAATAATTTTACATGTTCAATTTGCATCCTATAGGAAGTTATCAAAATTCTCTGGGCCAAAAGAGAATGTAGAAAGCCATCAGTGGCCCTACTCTTAAATAAAGAAATGAAGGTGGGGCGGTGCCTGTGACTCAAGGAGTGGGCGCTGGCCCCATATACTGGAGGTGGCAGGTTCAAACCCGTACCTAGCCCAAAACTGCAAACGAACAACAAACAAACAGAAATGAAGGTGCCTAAGTAGTTCTCTACCTTAAATGGTTCTTCTAGTTGGAAGACAGAAGAGAAGAAAGTAAGTAACTCTGAACAGTCTCCCTTTCTGACCTGCCCTGCAATTATTATTAATATAGCAGATTGAAATAATATTCACAGGCCTTCATGCTGGGAATATAGTAATTATTTAATAAATCTTTGTGGAATAAAGGAACTGATAAATTTAGATCACAGGACAATTGGGAAGCTGAAGATTTACAACAGATCCTTAATTAATATTGTTTCATTACAATGATTAGAAAAAAAAATGACTCCCAGCCAGGATCACCCATCTAAATGGGGTTTTCATGTCTTCCCCATGTCTGCAAGGATTTCCTCCATATCCCAAAAATGACACATCAGCTTCCTTGGCACGTCTGAATTTTCCCCAGGTGAGGATGTGTGGGTGCCTGAGTATGCCCCATGATGGAATGGTGCCCTGTGTAGGGTCTGCTCCCCCCTTGGCCCTGACCTGCTGGGATAAGCTCCAGCCACCAGTGAATTGGAATAATTGTGTAAATAATTATCTTACCTTTCTGTATTTACCTCTCTTAAATGTATGCATAGCTCGCAATTATTTCAATGTTTAATACTAGAAGTGTTTGAGGTCTAGAAGTTTGGTGATGTTTTTGTGACCAAAATTATGCCCTAGAAACTTAACTAGTGTTTATATAAATTAGGCTGTGGTAAAATTGGTTTTATTACAGGTCATTCAGTTAAAATTGCAATTTCCAAGAACCCATTGACGATGTTGAATAAGGGTGTACTGTATTATTCTTTCTTTATATCCGGGGTGTATAAGCAGTCACTATTTTTTCACTTTGCAGGTGGAGAGCTTTATAAGTTAGAAAGATGTGAGCTAGAGAACAATTAAAAGAAAAGTTACAGAAGATTCTTTCTACCATTAAATCTGATAACAAATGCCAGTCAAAAACTTAATTAAGGGAACCTGAATCTTAATAGCTCCATTACTTGAGATAAAAAGTTTAGTTTTGCCAGGTCCATGGACTTGATCATTCAAATCATGTGCTGAAATATTTGAGATAATTATATTATCAGAATTTTGGCATTTGTTCCTGAACAAGAAAAACAAGGCACATATGCTAGGCAATGTGCTAAAATCCAAAGTTTTGTGGCTAATTTTTGCCTTTTAAGTGTATGCCACATATTTATCATATACCACATATGCCAGAAAATTAGCCTGTAGAACCATAAGCGAGAGGAGGTTTTGACATTCTTTGGGGAATTTAGGTTTGTCTTAAAATCTTAATTTTTTAAGAAGGAATCTCCTTTCTTTCTATCAGAAGTTTCTACCACATTTTATACAATAGTGAAGTGATCTTTCCTTGAATTATTGGTTTTATTAGATTTACATGATGTGACAAAAAGAGTTAGAAAAAGATATTACATAAGACAAATATTATTCCACTGTAGAGCAGGATGAAAATATGTTGAGGACGCCAAAACTCTTAATTCTGTCTCTAGGAAAGCCCTAAGGAAAAGAGGACAATGATACTGAAGAATGAACCTTTAAAGATCACTTTCATGGATTTATTTTAATGAAATAATGTAATAAAATTTATTTTAACAATGACAGTTCAGCATTGCTTTTTGATAATTTGCCAGTGTGCTTTTTCTCAACGTTTTATAAATACAAAAACAATATTATGATTTATTTTCGACGATACAATTCTGAAATTTGAGTTCCCATCTCTCCTGATACCAGATCTTTCTTTATTTTTTTTTTTTTTGGTTTTTGGTTGGGGCTGGGTTTGAACCTACCACCTCCGGTATATGGGACCGGCGCCCCACTCCTTGAGCCACAGGCGCCGCCCGATACCAGATCTTTCTAAATGACTTTCTTTGACACATAACTTCTCTCACTAAATCCTACTATTTTACTAACCTCCATTACATTTTTCAATAGGTTTTTTTTTTTTTTTTCTTGGATTGCCTGGTATGATCCTCCAGATTGGTATTTTTTTCCTTGCACACTTCTGAAATGGAAATGTGTGGGCATTTTAATTCTGAATCCAACTTTCTATAATGGACCACCCAACTTAAATGCGATTTCACTGGTGACTAACTGCATGGACCTCTGTCTCCCCACTCCTCCCCCTTCCTGCCAACACATGGTTCCCCAGATTTATTCATTATGTTCTGCATTGTTAGATCTAAAAATTATTTACACATGAAAAAAATTAAATATTTGAGAACTTTAGTCTTATATTGGTTACTCTAAAAGTTATATTATAAATAGATACTATTCTTTATGTATTCTTCTCAAATGTATTATATCTTTCATAATTGTTGGAACATTATCTTTTTCTGTTCAAGATCTATTTCCCTTCCGTTAGTGTTAAGAACAGGCTTGATAACCTTCCAGAGAAGTGGGTGTGAGACCTAGGGATGCAGGTCCAATCAGAACATATTGTGGAGACTGACACAGATACAGTGGAAATCTCCTTCTGAGAGAAAAGCACGAGGACCTGTTTAAACCTTGAATTGCCAGAAACAACTGTGTGTCCACATGAACAGAGTCGGAGAGTGGACTCAACGGAGAGGGCAGGACTGAGGGGCGGAGAGGAAGTTTCAAAGCCTAGCTGATGGCTTTTGGATGCCAGATCTTACATTACTTGAAAATTGTTCAGGAACTTATCAATTACATCAGCCTAATATTATTTTTTGTTGTTATTTAAACAGATTTCTATTACATTTTTGTCACTAGCAACTAATATTTTAATAACCAAGATTAGTTGATAATGAGGATGATAATAACCACAGCAGTAATAAAATAACAGACTTGCTTAAGGAATCATTGTCCTTCCTGGGTCATGAAAATAAGACTTATAAATTTTCTTTTAAAATATTTTTTATTTTCTGATTTTTCTAAGCTATCTTTTCAGGGACATACATTGCTGGTGAGTCCCCATAACCAGTTAAACAACATACTGTGGAAAATATTATACATCGTGCTCAATTCTTCAACAGCAGGGGGAGGGTGTCAAAAAGCATTAGTTTTTAAAGGTCTCAATTTTGACTGCAATCTTATTTTTAGGGGGGAAAAACAGAGACTTAATTGTAGGTCATTTTTGAGAATATTTATGTAAAATCCTCTGGTTTTGTTTCTGTTTTACCAGAAGTGAGTGAACATATTTAAAGGATGGAGAGTTAGAACAAATTAAATGAAACAACACATGTGGAAGTCATACTAGACACTCAGTTATAATATTTCCATTTCTAACAGATCTTTGCGATTGTGGCCAGGGTGAAGCAGAGGCAAAACACACAGGATGGTGTGTATCTATATGTGTGTTTTTCCCATAGTTAATGTGACGTTTGGGTCACAGTTTATTCTATGATGACTTTGTTTTTCCTCTGTAGGATCTGTATTGTCAACTACAAACACAAGACCCTTCTAAACCAAAAGGTGAAGAACGCAGGATTCTTCGTGGCAGCCAAGGTGTGTCCACCACAGTGTAACACGCAGGCTTCGAACCAATTGCTCCATTAGGTCTTAAGATATAGTTAAAAAGGGGAAACAAAGAAAAAGGGAAAAGAAAGCTCTTGTTACACTCAAGTACACCAGGTAAAGTGGCATAAAGCCTTTGCCAACTTTATAGAAACTTAGAACTAGTTGGTAAACGTCTTCCCCACTTCCCAATCCCTGTTACTGTGGTGGATTCCATCCGTTAAAATGTAAAAACGTTGTCTAGTGCTGTCACTTCTGAAGTGGAGGGAGGATAAGAAATTCTCCCAGTGCCACACAGTTCCTGAGTGATGGGGACAGGATTTGCACACATGTAACACGGCTGTTATTTTTCTCTGTTGAGGAGCAGTAAGGGAGGGAGGCAGTGCAAGGGGCGAGGGGTGTCCCAGAAATCTCTTCTGATGGATATCAGGAGCAGAGAAAAGGGGCAGCCTGATTTGCACTCCACGGATGCATGTGGTTTAACAAAATGAGGGTTTGGCTGTTGTCTCTGGATTTGGAAAGTCTCCTATTTTTAAGATGTCACAGCTACGTACTAACCACTGCCCTTTTCAGCAATTTTTTTTTTTTTTTATCAGTTATGGACAAGATACATCCTGCTTTTAGAGTTCTGAAGTGGATCAAAATCAGGTATTAATTAAATATAATGCAAGGCTACTCAATAACCCACGACCGAGTTCACTCTATTTTCAATATGTTCTATTTCTTATTCCAGCCACATATCAGCAATTCTGCAATGAGATTAAATGAAATTAAGATATTTCAACACCAAAATGCCAACACTTGAATGCAAACTATCCATCTTAAGAACTTCTCAGAGAGAAATTAAAGTCTAAATATGATACCCACTTTTTTTTTTTTTCTTTTTTCTGTTTTTGGCCAGGGCCAGGTTTGAACCTGCCACCTCCAATATATGGGGCCTGTGCCCTACTCTTTTGATCCACAGGCGCTGCCCCACCCACTTTTATTTTTCAAGAAATCAAATTCTGTTACTCCATTTGTCAAAATTTGAAGAAATGAAAGAAGAATATTCATCCTCTTCAAGTTCTTCAGGCAGTCCCAATTCCTCATGAAGGGATAGACCTGAGTCTACCCGTAGCTACACTTTTCAGTTTCTTTTTAGCGTAAGTAAAATTGTTTTGATGGTCTGAGAAGATGTGTTAGTTCTGTCATAAGTGATTTTAGGGCCTCAGCAAATAACAGACCAAAATGATCATACCTCTCAAATTAAGGTAAGAAGCCAATTCTTATTTCTAAAAGCAACTATTCCAGGAAAAAAAGAAATGCAGAACTTGGCATTTAATGATGTTGAAGACCAGAGACGAAATCCTTTTTATGAAGGAGATAATTTGGGGGGTACATCTTATCAGGATGCACTGTCTGTTCCAGGTGTTCTAACACCATGACTTGTAAATCTAAACTCATATAGGAAAACTCCCCCAGCAAGAAGTTAATTTTGGTGCCTGCAATCCCCTTTCTGAGGGCATAATCCGTTAGGCTCCGGCCTCCTGTTTCCAAGCGTGACATTCAGCCTGCTATAAAGCAGAGAAGTTCTCAGAGGTGGCAGCCCAGTGGCCAGTGCGTCCTCTCTTGTAAATGTGTATTTTTGGTCCCAGGCCATGGTGGTTATTACCAGTGCCTCTTGCCGAGAAGCCTGCTTCCTAGCAAAGTTTTCTCCCTCAGTCTGGAGTTAACCAACCCTGGGTCACCCTAAAACCATGAAATAGAAAATGATTTTTGTAGTTTGTGGACATACCTCATGATTTGCCCTCCCACAGTTTTTCTCTTGGCTCTACATACGGAATGGAATTTGGAGCATCTGGGCTACAGAGAGCTGTCTGGCAGTAGAATTTAAAGCTCGAACCGCTCTGGTGCTCAGAGACATTTGCAGGACTTCTCTACTTGGCAATTTAAAAGCAGCAAAGACTGTTTTGTCCACAGCAATCTAAGAGGCCTGCAAAGACTCTTCCCAGCAGGAGAACATTTACCTCAACCACACTTCCCTAGGAAATGCCGCCCTGCAGAAGAGGCTGCAGCCTCCTGGTCTGTGCTCCGTTCTTGCGAAGGCCTTGGAGCTTTGAGTCTTTTTACTAGATTCTGAATCTCTGCTAAAAACTGAGTGGCCTCATCTGTTTTTGCTGAGGCTTCTAAATTCTGTTCCCCATTTCAGTTTATTCCTTACTGACATCTCTCCTTGAAACCCTTCGGAGACCTGGGGGCTATTGTTTAAATCTTTGCCTCTAGGGAAATATAGTTATATGCTTTTGGACAAAAACACCACAAGTTGCAATCATCTACCATCATCAAAATACCATGGAGCAGGGAATCAGTTCATCGACTGCAGAATCTAAAAATCCACCTGGACCTAAAATTGACGTGAGAACACCAAGGACCCAGCTGTACCTTCTTAGATCACTAAATTCTCCTCTTTGGGGTTTATTTTTAAATATTTTTGGCCTCTATATTTACTTTTGGAGTTTTGGTAAAGCTACCAAAAGGATTACCGTACTTTCTCATCCCAGTAAGATCTAAATAAGGAGGAAAAGATCAAAATGGGGGCCAAATAACATTGGAAACCTGGTTTACACGTGCGGCTCCAGTGAGGTTAGCTAAGAGCACTTCTAGTCCTGAGTCTCAGAAACAGTCACACTTATCCTCCTAGTCACGAGCAGCAAAGAGGAAAAAAGACAGTGCGTACTCTTTGAGGGTGGACTCTGTAGCAAAAGAGAAAAAAGTGAAAACTAAACCAAAACATGTATAGTTGTTTTTCTCAAAGTTTCCAATCAGTTAAGTCACTTCACCCCACAATATTTAACGAATAAATGAGGGGTAGGGAAAGAATACACATGTGGTTAAGGAAAATACTTGGGGTGGGAAATGACATTCCTCCACATAAGAAAGAGTTCCATTAATGATAACCATTACCAATATCACTACTTATTAGTATTGATGCTTAAACTTTCGACCTAAGGCTATACCTAAGGGTATAAGTGTGCCACTTGGGAAATAAAATATTACAAGTAAGAATATTTTGATTACTTTATGCAAAATAATATTTGTAGAAATATTTTATTTTGCTCTAATTTCTGGATATGTCTAACACCAACAAATTCTCTGATCAATGAATGCCAAAATATTGAAGACGCTTTCTAGATTATGTATGGAAGACACGCCTACATTCCTTTCGTGTGGAGTGAATATTTGCTACTTTTCATTCACGTATTATTGTTGTTGTTACTCCAGGCTAGAGAGCCGTGTGTCACAGCTCACAGTAACCTCAAACTCCTGGGTTCAACCAATCCTCCTGCCTCTGCCTCCCAAGTAGGTGGGACTACAGGAGCTTGGCACCGAGTGTGACTAGTTTTCCTATTTTTAGTAGAGGCAGGGTCTCACTCTTGCTCAGGCTGATCTCAAACTCCTGAGCTGAAGGGATCACGTTGGCGTCCTAGAGTGCTAGGATTACAGACAGGAGTTACTCTGTCTTGCTACTGTTTTTCATTCTTGAGTCTTATTTATTTATCAGCAAACTAATGGATTGAACTTATATGGTTCTCAAAACCTTTGTTTAGTTTTTGAGACTAAAGAATCGGAAACATTTTAAGGCAGGTGGAAGTTTACCAATATTGGCAGAATACCTACTTTTTTCTGGGAACATTATATATATCATCTCATGTTATTCTCATGTTAACATTATTAATTAGGTCGTATTTTCTCCATTTCATGAAAAACACATTTGAGGCCAGAAAGTCCAAATAATACATACAATTGTTTCCTTTTATAAGGAAACAATTCAAGCCAATAGACATCTTGTTCTAGGCCCCAGGGGGTCCTCACAGTGACTGCTGTCTTTGCCTGTCTACAGCTTAACAACTCAGTCTTCTGCCTTATTGGAAATATTAGATGTCCTTACTGTGGTTATGAGATTACATTTCAAACATAAAATTCTCTGCCTCTATTTATATCACAAGAAATGCCTTGCTCAGATTATGTTATTTCTTATAACCATGTGCACTAAGGCTACTGGAAAATTTTAAGACATCATTATAGACTTAATTATTTTATTATGTGTTTTTGTTCATTTAATTGCCCAATGAGTAAGGCAAATTAATAGCATGGAATGGAAAACTAAATACTGTATGATCTCACTTATAAATGGAAGCTAAGCTATAGGTTTCAGGGTGTCCCAGTGTGGTACAATGGATGATAGAGACTCAGAAAGGAGGTGGATGGAAGGGGATAGAAAAAGTACTTATCAGGTACAACATACACTATTTGGTAAAAGAGAACACTAGAAACCCAGACATCATCATTATAAAATTCATCCATGTAACTAAAACCACTTGTGCCCCTAAATATAAAAGATATTTAACTTCATTGGGGTTGGATAACATGTTGGAACTTCTTTGAATGGTTGAAATAGAAATTATAGTATTTTTTTGTTTGAGAGATGTTTTAGGAGTCAATAATTCTAGTTTTCAAAATTTTATCAATTCTAAGTTTTAAAAAATCTGACTGTCAATCTTATAACAATAATGCAGAAAACTTAGAAAAATATACATTTATTTGGTTTAAATTTCACAATACTCTGTAAGTATTATTGTCTTCAACAGTGATAAAACTAAGCTAAAAGATGGTAATTGGCACTTCCAAAGTCACACCGCTAAGAAATAGCATATTTAAGGCTTGAACCTAGTTTGTTATGACTTGTAGTTTGTTTCATGCCACAAGCTCACTCTTTGCCTTAGGAAGAACAGAACTATATGACTATCTGGACTCTAGACCTGATCAAGGCCAAGTTCTGACTAAGATGAGGTATGTCTTCAAATAACATGACCCTCAACATTCTTCGGAAACATAGACTATTATGTAGTGGTCCAACATTTCTATAAAAGTTCATTGATAACAATGGGCTTTTTTGGTATTTCTTCTAGATTTATAAGAATAGCATGCATTATTCCAATTTATTTGCATTCATTTTTTTTTTTTTTGCAGTTTTGGCCAGGGCTGGGTTTGAACCCGCCACCTCTGGCATATGGGACCAGCACCCTACTCCTTTGAGCCACAGTCACCGGCCCTCATTTTATATTAACTTCATTAAGATAACTCAAAAGCCTAGACATGTAATAGATTCTTCTCAAAGACTAAAAATGTGTGATATCTATGTTTCTGGGACTCTCTTCTAAGACACTCCAGTGTTAATGTGAGTCCAGATTTCAGTATAAATAAAAATTACCTGAAATGTTTACATAATATATTGAAAATCATTTGCATCATTGATGCCACATAAAATGTTCTTTTGACTCCTTTTTAATTTTCATATTTTCTTATAGAAAGTGAACAAATCATTAATGCAAAATCAAAATGTACATATATTTTAATACTCCTATACTTTGAGAAATATCTCTGACTATTGAATACAGTTTCTGTTGCTTGAGTATTCTTCCTAAGAACCTAAGGTCTTAGATTTGAGTCTCACTCAACAATCAGAAAGAAACCCGTGACATTAAGTCATGGGACTCTACCTCTTTTGGGCCTGGTTTTCTGACTTCTGACGTGGAGGTTTAGGAGCAGTCACTGGGAGGTTTAGGATGCACTGGGATTCTCTTCCACCATTCCCACGTGGAGTCCTGCTGCCATGGTTGGTGTCTCCAACTCACACTGTAGAATCGTGGAGTCTGTCATTCACTTACGAATGCTGCCTTTTTTGTTTGTTCCACTTACAGAGTTGCAACTGTGGCTTAACCTGATTATTGTGTAAAAATATAATGGCCACCCATTATCTCGAGGGTCATTGAAAACAAGATGAAAGAGTGATGTGAACTTTCAATTATTCATGTGAAAAAAGAGAAGCACAGATGTATAAACTCTGCACTCCCTGTTGTACCAAGAAAGATGGAGACAGGGAGATTGGCCCTTTTGAAGGGACTCAGCTCTGATAGTATTGAATCTGCTTCTGTTGCTCGTCATCTTTGATGCTTGGCCTCTAAAGATTTTTTGTTTCTTTTATGTAAGGGAACAATAATGACATTTTGCTGGGATGTGATCATTAGTTTCTCTTGAGGCTGTTCGTGGGAAGGTCTTGCAGAAAGCCTGAGTGTTAAACAGTGTCCAGAGCCCAGAAGGAAGACTTTCGTGGGGTGTTTATTACATCTCCATCTTTCTTTCTCGTCTTTCCCTGATTCTACTTTCTTTTTTCTCCCTGTGATGTCTTTTCTCACTTTTCTCAATGAGTGAATAATGAATGAACCAATGAATAAATCGGAAGATTGTAGAATGGAAATAAGAGAAAGTGAGTGGGGAAAAACTTGATGGGGGCAAGCAAAGCTGGAATGACTGGGTATTATGAAGAAGGAAAATCTGTACATAGAAAATTCATAAATCAGATAGACCAATGAAAAATTACTGACATATCCCCATAGCAACTATAGCCTGAGTTGCCACATAGATCCATAAAAATAATTAGAAATGGCAATTAGTGCAAGCACATTATTTAGTACTTATACCTGCTATGTCAACGATATCAATAAACACCTCATTATTTATCTTTCACATTGTTGCTGACCACAAAAAGGGACAGAGGGGTCATTTCCTCCTCAGTGCTGGCTGGTTTCTGTCAGCCTTCTTCAGCGTATCTTTATCTTTTTTTTTTTGCAGTTTTTGGCCGGGGCTGGGTTTGAACCCACCACCTCCAGCATATGGGGCCGGCGCCCTACTCCTTTGAGCCACAGGTGCCGCCCAGCATATATTTATTCTCTCAGAAGACATGTTCTATACCTACTGCGAATTAGAAATGTTAGGAAGTAAAATGATAGAGTTCCCCTATGCTCCTGACAGTGCTCTTAGGAATATATTTGAAAGCTTATTCTTTAATATAGAAACATTATTTTCTCTACAATTTCATTGCCTGCACTTTTCAACTGAGTCCAATACTCACAGAAGCACGCAAGGCAATAGTATTTGATTACCTCATGAAGAAACCCCCTGACGTTCAGATACACACGGACACACTCTTACCTGTACATGTACTTTCTATATTGCCAAGGGGTTCACTGGGAGGAATCATATCCAAGTCCACAATTTCAATGAAATTAAACTTCAGCTGCGTATAGTAGAGGTCAGTGTACAAACTTGTGTACCTACCATTATTCAGAGATTTTTCTCACCTGGAACAACCCTCCTACTATTCCTCACTTTCTTAATCTTACCCATCTTTAGAGATTCACTGAGGTTCTTTACAAGCCCTTATATAGTTCTAGACCAACCCAAAGAGAGATCTCTTTCCTTACTAAATTTATGGCATTTTAAATCAAAACTGAACATTTCAACGCCAGGCGCATTTTTTGTGATGCCTCAGGAAATCCCCTTGAAATACTATTCCGTTCCCTTTTAATTTGTATACCTCGAGGCTTATTTGGGTCTCATTATGCATATTGGTCTTTAGATAACATACACTGCTATAAAACAACTGTCATGGCATGAGTAATAACCACACAAAGGTGATTTTAATGCTTTATGTGGTGATGAACTAACTTTGCATTTGCCATGAAGGTAGTAAAGGGGGAAAAGAAAATATAAATAATGCAGGAACGGGGACTGAGGCAAAGGATAAAAGCACGCTCTGGATTAAATTCAAACTTCACGTGAAGGCAGCACTCAGGAGAGCGGAGCACAGAGCAGAGAAGGTTCAAAGGCACCAGAATCAATAATGTGTCCCAGAGACATGAAATGGAGCCTGAGCCTGAACCTGGCAGTGGGACGGGGGTGGCAGTGCCCTGAGAGCAGGTGGCGCTGGGCCAGGAAGGTCTCTGTCTGCCAGCGACCGTGAGTGATTGGAATGGCTGTGTCAAACACTGGGGTCTAACAGAACATTCAGTTTACACATGTGATTCCTTGTGTTTATGTTTGGAATTTTTTTCCTGCTCATCTTTCTTCTGACCTATGTTAAGACTCTTTGCATAAAAGGGTTATTTTTACTCAGGTAGCACATTTCCCAGACACACTCAGTATAGACTGGACTGTACAGCAACATTTTCCTCAGGAAACTAATGTGAGTTTTTAGCACAAGAGTTTATGTAGTTGAAAGTTAAGGTTATAGAGTTCTGCCTTATTTTTCTAAAACTTGATCGTGAAATACTTAAAATAAGCTGCTATTTTTAGGCATCTTAGTGTTCCCCCGAAATCTACCATAATACTTTCCATAGAGTAGGTATTCAATTAGCATGTGCTGATTAATTTATCCTTTCTAATTCTGCATATTTACCATTTAGATGTGATGAATATTTAAATATCGTTTCCTAAATGATATAGCCTTTTCCTCTTAATAAAAAAATCATTAAAGACTCAGTTACATCATTAATGTACCTTGAGCACAAGGAAAAGCCAGGCAGGCGGAACTGATGATAGACCAAAGTCGTGTTTTTCAGCATTATTTCACAGGTTTGAGCTGTATGTAAAGTTGCCTTTGAAAACATTTGTACTGCTCATTTAGATGAGCTGTGTGACATGCAGAGAAAGATGAAAAACAATCTCTGTGTGAAGCCACATATGAGGGGCTAGTTCTAAATTTACCTGCCACTAATTTTCCTTTGAGCCATCATATTTGTTCTTTGATTACACATAACCTTACTGATTTCAAAGCAAAAGAGCAGAAGATGAAAATACTTGAATCACACAACAGCCTTAGGTGGTGCCTTTGGCCTTGAAGAACTGACATTCCATTTCCAAGTCTGAAAATACAGGAGACATAACTAGACTTTGAGCAAATTTGATGCTGCTGCAACAGGCCTTGGGAAAACAGGGGGCAAAATACCGAGTAGAGGAAAATGTATTTGTATGTAGAAGAGCTATGTGGCCTGGACAGCACCTGGAAGGGTGAGATAGGAACTCCTGGACGTGCTGTTTGCTGGGAAAATGTGCCTCTCAACCACTGCACAGCTCTCTGCCCAACAAGAAGAGGCTCTTCTTTTAAAAAGGGGATTTAAAATCTTGCCACTGCCAAGCATGGTGATTCACACCTGTAATCCTAGCAATCTAGGAGGCCAAGGTGCGTGGATTGTTGAGGTCAGGAGTTAAAATCAGCCTGAGCAAAAGTGAGACCTCATCTCCACTAAAAATATAATAAATACTTGGGTGTTGTGGTGGGCACCTATAGTCCCAGGTAATTGGGAGGCTGAGGCAAGAAGAATCCCTTGAGTCCAGGAGTTTGAGGTTGCTGTCTAACTCCACGGCACTCCACCCAGGGTGACAGAGTTAGACTCTGTCTCAAAAAAAAAAAAAAGAAACCTTGCCACTTACTGACTGAACAAAGAACTGTGTTTGTACAGAGCAGCTAATGATAGACTCCAAGCAATCTGATAAAAGAGAAAGTTGCAGAGGTGTCTAAAGAAAATAAAGACTGTCTTGGGCATTAACAGATGAAGATTAAATACTTGAAGTCTTATGTGGAGAAGTTACATAAACGTAATATATTTAATTATTTTGTCCTATAAATATGTTTCTTCTCATTTCTTTCCTAGCTTACATTTATTGAGTGATTAGCATATACCAGTTATTGAGTTGAATGTTTCACAATATTATTGCTTTTAAGTCTTATGTTAGTCATAGGAAATATGTACAATTAATAATTATATTAAAAAAAGAAAAGGTAAATTGGGTCTCAGAGAATTTAGGTTAAGTCACTCAAGATAAATACAACAAGTAATTTTATGACTGAGATTTGAAGCCAATTCGGACTAACTCCGAAGCTCATGCTCGTAGTTACCAACCTGGCAGACCCCTGTAGCAAGAAGCAGATGCTTTCACATGGACGGGGTAAGTAGTCGTCTGTAGCAAAATTATGAATTAAGAGTAGAACTCAGAACAGACGATATTTGTGCTGTGGCAATGAAGGAATGGGGAGACCTCTATCAAGAATCAGGAATTATTGTTTATCTCTCTCCCACTAATTCTAAATCTATATAGTATCTCAATTAGACACACTCAATTATAATACATCTCCATTTAGTTTTAGTCATCTCCCGAAAAAGCCATCATCTTTATAGATTCCTGAATTTAAAAAAGACCTGCCAAATATTATCATGTAAGGTACTTAGACTAAGAGATGAAGATTTTGGAGCCAAGAGAAGGTAAAATTTATTAAGCTCAGCACTGACCTCACCTGTGCAGAATGCTGACCTCTGAATGAGGCTTTGTTGTCCTCTTTCCCCTGGGAGTGCTGTGAGCCGTACCCACGAATGGGAGCAGCAGTCAACAGCATTGTAAACAAGGGCTGCTGCGTTTTGTGGTTCACAGCAATTCAATTAAAAAGAAATTCTACATCTTTTCACCCATGCTCGTGAAAACAATTTGCCTTCATTTTACTAAACTTAAGGTTCCTGGACCAAGGATGTAAAAGTGTCTTGACACGGGTAAGTTATATTAAAATTTTTATATCTTCTCGCTACCCCCTTGGTGACCACATCACATTCCTGCATTAACCCATGTAATCATTCATTCAGTCATTTCACAAAAACACATAGAGAGGGTGGTTACTGTACACAATGGTGCCAGGAATATTTTACACGCTGACAAGGAAGCAATGTGCAAATAGGGAAATTCCTTGTGCTTGCAAACACAGAAACAGAAACACATGAAACACATGCCAGTAATCAGCCAGTAATCAGTAACGGAGAGCAGGCTACCTAACAGGTGAGGGCGCCATTTAAAGTAGGGTTTCCTACACCAGTGAGCTACGAAGGAGACACCAAGCAGCATTAGGAATAAAGTGAGGCTGAGCAGGAGCACAGCTCTGAGGGAAGAACATTCTTCCTAAGAAGACTAGTAAGAAAAATATATCAATGCCCTAGAGGAGGGAGCTGTAGAGTATATTTAAAATTCAGTGAGGAATCTAGAGAACTGGAACAAAGTGAGAAAATAAGGAATGAATTCACAGCAATAACCAGAGAACAGACCCTATGACACGATCCAGTCTGTAGATGTTGTTTTCAGTAAACTGGGAGTTTTGAGAAGGGTATGACAGGTGTCTGCTCCCTGCATTCCACTGTGCTCCCTCAGGTGTCTGCTCCCTGCATTCCACTGTGCTCCCTGATTCCACTGTGCTCCCTGATTCCACTGTAGTCCCTCAGGTGTCTGCTCCCTGCATTCCACTGTGCTCCCTGATTCCACTGTAGTCCCTCAGGTGTCTGCTCCCTGCATTCCACTGTGCTCCCTCAGGTGTCTGCTCCCTGCATTCCACTGTGCTCCCTGATTCCACTGTAGTCCCTCAGGTGTCTGCTCCCTGCATTCCACTGTGCTCCCTGATTCCACTGTAGTCCCTCAGGTGTCTGCTCCCTCAGATGTCTGCTCTATGGATTCTACTGTGCTCCCTCAGCTGTCTGCTCCCTGCATTCCACTGTGCTCCTAGGCCACCTCAGCGGTTCCAGAAGAAGCTTGTTCCACCTCTCAGGGGGCCATGCAGTAAGCCTTGGAGGCGTCCATATAATGCAGACTCTGAGATGCACCAAGTTCACAGGAGTTGTGGTCAGGGCTTCCTCCACCTAGATTTCACAGATTGTGTCAGACCGTTTGGGCCCAGGAAGAAACTTGTTACAGGAATAGAGCCACTGCAGTGAGTTCCCACTATGCCACACTCTGCAGAACTGTGGAGTCAGGGTTGCCACACAAAACCCAGAACTGTAGAGCTGCCAGTGTGTGAAGCCACCGTGGGAGAGCTCCAGGCCCAGGACTCTAAACCAGGAGACCTGCTGTTGAAGGGTCTGTGTGAAATCAATAGTAATTCCTTTTTAAATATTTGATGGAATTTTCTGGTAAAACTATCTGGGTTAATTGCTTTTAATTGTTTAGGAATCATTGAGGGTACAAAGAATTCTGTTACACTGATTGCATCTGTCAGGTAAAGTCCCTCTTGGGACTGTGTCCTGCCCCCATTTGGTGCGCCCTACACTGGGACCCCTCCCTCCGTCCCTGCTCCCCTCCTCTGCTCCCTCTTCCCCTACACCCCACCTTGTATTAGCTCATCTACTGCCTTCACATTAGAATTGAGTACATTAGATCCTTTCTTTTCCATTCTTGTGATGCTTTACTAAGAATAATGTGTTCCATCTCAATTCACGTTAATACAAAAGATGTAAAGTCTCCATCTTTTCTTAATGGATGACTAGATGGAGATTTTTATTGTAGGGAAGTTTCAAATTGTAGATGTAACTTTTATTTTTTGGTAGTTAAAAGACTATTCAGGCTTGGTGCCCGTAGCTTAGTGAGTAGGGCACTGGCTACATACACCGAAGCTGGCTGGTTGGAGCCCAGCCCGGGTCTGCTAAACAACAATGATAACTACGATCAAAAAATAGCCGGGCATTGTGGTGGGCACCTATAGCCCCAGCTAATTGGGAGGCTAAGGCAAGAGAATCACTTAAGCCCAAGAGTTTGAGGTTGCTATGAGCTATGACACCATGGCACTCTACCGAGGAGGACATAGTGAGACTCTCAAAAAAAAGACGATTGAGATTTTTCTGTCTCCTCATTTGCCTATTATAGTAATTTTAGACATGAATATGTTTATCTCATCCAAATTTTAACATTTATTTTCATAAATATCCTCTTTGATATTTAAATGTCTATAGAAGACACCTGAGAGGGTAGTTTAAAAATGAAGTTTCAATTAAGAATCAGAGAAAGATCACTGTGGGCGGGATGCTGAGAGACGGCTTCATCGAGGAGTTTGGGTAGGTTCATCCTTCAAAAGTTGACTCCATGCTTCTTCATGTTTCCTTCTTACTTTTGAATCAGTTTTACTTCCAGAAAACCAATTTTTTCTTTTTTATTAAATCATAGCTGTGTACATTAATGCAATCATGGAGTACAATGTGCTAGTTTTATATACCATTTGAAATATTTTCATTAAACTGGTTAACATAGCCTTCACCACATTTTCTTAGTTAATATGTTCAGACATTTATACTCTACACTTAGTAAATTTAACACATATCCTTGTAAAATGCGCCGTAGGTGTGGTCCCACCAATTACCTCCCTCCACCTGACCTCCCCTCTCCCCTCCCCTCCAGGAAACCAATTGTTTCATCAAAAATTTATAAGCATGAATAATGACATTATTTCTATTATCTCAATTTATCCTCCAAAATTCCTATTGGGGTGGTATTATTATATCACTGTTGTGCAGATGAGGAAAAACTAGGTTGAATAAATTACTCCAAATCACCCTCATTGTGTACAGAAAAACAAGAACTCAAACTCTCATGACTGGCATCTGTGCCCACAAACTTACTCACCATACTCTATACATCCTGTTTTACATTTTCCTTCAAATTTCTAATATTTTGCTGTACTATTTTCTTTTAGAAAAATGTGATTATGTTTATTTTTAAAGAGTATGATATTACATTTAGTACTTTTTATTTTGCCTCTTTTATATGTTATTTTCAAGTGTAATTATTTCTCTTTTCATGTTTTTATTTCTTTATTCCTTTTTTCTGAAGATTTATTTTTCTCCTAACATCTGCTGTTGAATGCTTAATTATTGTCTTCAAAACTGTATGAAGCATGAAATTAATTTGTGACTGAATTGTGATTTTACCAAAACTCACAAATACTAAAAGGCAGAGTATTCTTTGTATGATTTCAAGATATCTTTCAGTTGAGTTTATGAAGTTTTTACCTCATAGTAATTTATGATTATTGCAGAAAATTAAAAATCAAGAAAGGAAAAAGAAAATAAACAATCTTATAACCTGGAGATATCGAGATCTCAAGATAGTTCTGAGTAGATTTTTAGTTTTGCAGGACCTCCCCTCCACCCCAGGGAAGTAAGGATGTATATTTATAAAAACAAGACAATATTTAAACTGTTTTTAAATTTTCATTTTTCTTGTGGAAATACAAGTATTCATAAAGTTTATGTGTAGTTTAAAATAGTTAACTATATAGTACCATGTAAAAAAAAACAACCTATTTTTTGTGTCATTTTTACTGATTGTATAGAAGTTCTTTGATGAGGATATTACAATGCTTTTGACTATTCCTCAGTAGTGAGATTATTTACCCAATTTTTATTGCTATAAACAACAAAGCAATTAACATCTATATATTTCAAGCTCTATTTATCTCTTCATCATTTATTTATTCTTTCTATATTTCTAATATTTTTTAACTCTCTGTTTCATTACACTCTTTGTAAGGTAACAGTGTATTGTTAAACACATGAGCTCTGGTCTCAGTTTCTTGGGCTTAAATCTATTTTCTACCACTCATTCAACATTTAAGATCAGGCTCTTCATTTAATTCCTCTGTGTCTCAATTTACTCATATATAGGAAAGTAAGACTCTTAACCACATTGGGTTGTGTTAAAGATTAATGGAGTTAATTCATGTATAGCACACATAATATATTCATGTTATATGGTTATATAGGACCCCTAGCATTATAGTATTTTAACTCAAGAGATGTTTACAGATTTTTCTAAAATAAACCCTGTTGTACTCATTTGCCACCTGTAAGAAAAACTCAGACCCCACTTCAGGTATAAATCAGATGGTGATTTATTACACCTGCACAGGCGGGTCACTGCCCCAAAGGGCAAAACGGCCCAAAGAGAAAGCAGGCTGCCTTTTATACCTTTTTTGTTGCTATGTGGCAAGCAAGGGAACTAACACAGAAGCAGAACGTAGTCAGTTAGCCCAGGGGCAGGTTACAGAGTTGGCTCAGGGGGGACTACAGTGTGGTGGTTGGCATGAGGGCGGGGTTATAGCAAGTCAGGGGGTTACATGGTGGCAGCTGGCACGGGGACAAACTTGGCTTGGGAAATTTTGCTTGAGTAAGCTTTCCACCATGGTTTAGCCATTGCTAGGGGGGTGGGGTAAGTTCTACCATTGTTTTACCTGTTGCTAGAGTTCTTTGGGAACTCAGGGAACTTTCTTGTTCTGAAATCCATTCTCAGAATTAACCTAAGGTGGGGTTTGAGACGTGTAGGGGCTCAGGCTGAGATAGTTAAGGGTCTTTAGGGGTCTTTCTGCTGGAAAGACCCTTTATAATAATAAAAAAGCATTAGAGTGTAAGCTATTTTTCTCTTTGATGATTTTATGCATTGAATCAGAAAAGCAATTCTAAGGTAATATTTTGTATAAGGGAGAAGTGTTCAAATAAGAGATGGAAGATTCTGCCACTTTCAAAATAAAAGAAAAAGCAGTACATTGAAAATCTAGAAGCAAATCATTCCTATTCAGTATATCCCTGTATCTGTTCTGTCGTTCTCAGCCCAGTTGGTGTCCATGTTGTACCGTGGGTATAACATCATCTTACAGAATCATTTCAATCTCTTTGTACAAGTACTAGGAGAATTTTAATTACAATGTAAAGCTGTACTTCAATTAAGAAAATCATTGCATTAATAAAGGCTGCTTATATTAAAGAAGTGTAAAATTACCATCTGTCTTTATTTTGTTAATACTATTAACGCACTCATTGAATATAGGCCAAGTGAACATTTTTCTGCTGGCCAGCTATTCTCTAATTTTTATAGGTGGAACATGACATTTTAGAAAAAATAATTTATAACTATGCCTTGAATCCTGCCTAACAATCAAAATAAATATTTCTTAGATTGAATAAACTTTATTGCCACATGGCTGGTGTGTTGTTCAGATGAACTGTGGACCCACCTGGAGGCAGTGTGGAATCTCGACTTCAAGCAGGTTGTGTACCTGAGTATTCAAATGCAGCCATCATCAATTTCAGGGTAGACTAACAAAATGTGAAGTCATTTTAGTTCATCTTCACTTACTTACTAAACTGAAATAAGAAAAGTGTTGTGAAATGAAAGATATTTAAGGAAAAAAAGAGTATAATCAAAAAGCATAAAAAGAAAAGTTTGTTTGTAAAATAGCACAAATGAGCCTTGAGTGCAGACCTAATGATTTTTCTGGCTTCATGTTTTCCTTTATGTTATTGTTGAATCAATGAGCTACCGTGGTCCTACAGAGAGAATCATCTATTTTGTTTGTAAGTACAAAATGAGCTGTAGGTATTTGCTTTGATCAGCTTTTATTCAGATAGGGCCACTATCCAAGGTTTACTGGAGATCACCAATATATGTTATCATCACCATCCTATATTGCCTATATTTAAAAAGGGATATCATGACTTCTCTGCTGGCCTTCTCTGCTGGCGGCAGATATCATCGCCAGCCAGGATGAAGTAACAGGGACTGGATTTACCCTTTCACTTGCAACAACTAAAAAACTGGCCAGAATATATGAAACAATAGTTTTCATGATTGCAACCAGGCAATGTGCTGGATGATTGTTTGCGGTGGTTTTCAACACTCCTGATGCCATGACCCTTAAATAGAGTTCCTCATGTTGTGGGGACCCTCAACCATAAAATTATTTTTGTTGCTACTTCATAAGTGTAATTTTGCTACTGTTATGAATGGTATGAATCATATGAGTGACCCCTATGAAAGGGTTGTTTGACCCCCAAAGGGGTTGTGACCCAGAGGTTGAGAACCACTGGTTTAGAGAGATGAGACCTCTCACTGCTCCAGCGTTGTGCTTGGAAAGAGTTTGAAGGCAGTCGTCAGGTAAAAGAAGCCAGGAGGAGGCCAGCAGTCTCCCTTCACTGCAGACGGGAGGCTGGAGGTTTGAGTTCACTCATTTACAGAGTGGCAGAGAGGAGAGATGTGCGGGAAGAGAGCTCTGCAAGGCTGCTGAATGTTCTGGACTCTGGAGCCTTCAGCGGAACCCTGGGTCTGCCCCAGGCTCCAGAGAAAGCAAATCCCTTAAACCATGAGAGAGAACAATACTGAGCTCACAAACCTGGCAGGAAAGATGCACGTTTCCACCAGCCATAGCGGGACATTTGGTGATGGACTCAGACAGATTTTATCTTAATAATGGGGCAAAATTCGCCCTAGACTAAAAGCTTTCTTGGTCCTGCCGAACAAAGGCTGAAACTAAGATCTGCAATAACCAAATTGCTTTGAAGAAACTTAAATGTATTACAGAATTAAATTTCAATAAGGTATCTATATACTGTATATATTTATTCACACACACGTGTATGTACTGAAGTCTGCATATCCACATATAAAAACATATACAGACGATTGATACTGCACATTTTGGTGAATAATATATTTTCGAGTGAATTACTACATTATAGATGTATGATCATGAGAAAAAGACTAAATATATAAATTATATCTTCACTCAAAAGAGCACTGTGATATATTACACAAAGGATTTATAGCATAAAATATCCTTTGGAAGAACTATATCTTCATCCTCACACTGAAACATGAGGCCACGCAGCGGACCAAGCTATACAGTAGCATCACCAGAGTTTGCCACATTGAATGAACAATTTGCAGCATAAATTTGATTGAGCTTACAGTTTTCTTTTCACTGAACTTTTAAATGTTATTATTTTTATAGTTATTAAAAATAGACATAATGAATTTATAGCTAGTTCTATATTTTCACATGTGAAATAAATAATTTAAGAAAACGTGAGTTTTTTTTCTTTGAAAAAAGTCTATTAACTTAAGAAATTCATAGGTCTATTGTACAACACGGAAAAAAAATCCAGCAGAGTCAGTGTCTCCAAAACCTGTTCGGGAGCTTTTCAACTATTAACTTTGGACAAAATCCCTGAATTCAAAGTATAAAAGATGATATCTGCTCAGGTTTTTGTTATTTTTGTTATTTTCCTTCATTAAAATGCAACTCTTCATGTCCCATTTACTGTGGATGTCTACACTACCTCAAATAATAAACTTGTACCTGGCCAGAGATCTTAGTCCCATGACTGCAGGGATGGAAACTCCATTTCCAACACTAGAAGCGTGTTCCCAGCTCGCGTATGTTGCCAGCACAGTGTCAGTGCAGAGGAATACAGGACTAGCTTGTGTTCATTGATTTGCAAGGAACATAAAACAACCTTAAGCAAGTTAAATGAAAAGATGATATATTAGGAATCTAGGAGATAACAAAAAACTAAACTCCTGGCTTTGGAATAAAGAAGAAAAAGGAGTAACAGGCATCTGGGCAGGACATGAGGACCATTTTTCTTTATAAAAAAGAAAATGCCAGTACTTAGTAGCTTAAGAATTTTTTTCTTTTATCATGTTCTGCAGTCTACGTGTCAGGAATACTAACTGAGGATTTTCCTCTTCCCTCAGTTTGAGACCTTAACTGGAAAGAATTAACGAGTGGGGTGGATACTCTATGGCTGGGTGCTGGAAGTTTCTGGAAGCATCTTCACTCTCAGCAGAGGACACCGGCTACGGCCTGAGGCCTCAGCTGGGCTTCTCAGCTGAATCATCTTCACAAGGTCTGGCCTCGTGCTCAGGGTATTCTTGCAGCACAGGGGCCTTAGAATAGTCAAATATTTTAAGTGGCTGCTTAGGGTACAATTCAACAATGTCCAAAAAGCCAAGGCAGAAATCTGCCCCCGCTTTTTTTTTTTTTTTCGAGACAGAGCTTGCTCTATTGCCTGGACTAGAGTGTTGTGGCATCATTGTAGCTCACAGCAACCTCTAAGTCTTGGTCTCAAGTGCTCCTCTTGCCTTAGCCTCCACAGTAGCTGGAAACTGTCATGATGCCTGGCTGGTTTTTCTATTTTTTGGTAGAGATAGTATCTTGCTCTTTCTGAAGCTTGTCTCAAACTCCTGAGCTCAAGCAATTCTCCTACCTTGGCTTCCCTGAGAGCTGGGATCACAGGTGCGAGCCACCCCACCTGGCCTCACTATTTCTTATGACCTAATCTAAGAAGTCACATAAAGTCATTTCTGCCATAGTCTGTTGATTGAGTTAGTCACAATCTCATCTAGATTCAAGGGGAAAGGGAGGTTGGTAATGTCATGTAGATGATCATGAGAAAAGGCCAATGCTATTGTGGTTGCTTTTGGAAAATATCGTCTGTCAACACCTTTTTTATTTATACACAGTCATGCACTTGACTCTAGTGAGCATATGAACAGACACGCTTTCTCTCTAGTTTCTTTTCAGGATCTCACTTTTTTTTTTTTTTTTAAACCAGTAAGAAGGTGCTCTGTAGAGTTAGAGAAATGAATGCATCTGAGGGAAAAGGAGACTGGAAGAAAACATGGAAGAGGAGAGTTTGAGTTCAATGTGCCTTTTGGCGTAGAAGTCCCAGCAGCAGGCGCCGTAACCCATGCATAGTGCCTCCCTGAACTTGAAAGATTTCTTAAAATTCTGAATGCTCCTATGTTTATTGTGGTGTTATATTCTGTTTCCATAGAGAGATTTGAAATCAAACACTTTAAAACCAAAGGGGCTTGCATTTGTCTTTGAGCACACACTCCAAGAAAATGTCGACCTGGAGAAGGAATAAACCACTGTGGAGGTGAATGTGGGAGAGAGAGGAGCCTCCAGAGGCCGACTTTGCAGTGTCTACAGTGCAAGAGGAAGAAAAGACGGGGTCCACGGGGACTTTTTGGGAAACTGGCCTTCACCTTGAACAAAGCCCTGGGGACTTTATCATCCGAAATCCCTCACAGAGTCATAAGATGGCTTAAAGCAATCCTCAGTAACTATGGCAGCTAAATCCACACTAGATGCAAAAAACTAAAAACTAAAAATAAAGTATCAGAATGTACACCAGGACTGTTCGCCGTGGCCAATCTGGTATCATCACAATTCTTTTCTCTCCCGCCCTTCATTAGTTCTGTCTGTGTGCTTTCTTCTTTTCTCTCTCTCTGTGCTTATTTTTAAGTCATTTTTATCATATGCGTCTCCTTTTACACTTACCAAAGTTAGAAAGGGAAAGGAAAAACTTAGATAACCTAATTCAACACTCCCATTTTATTTTATTTTATTTTTTACATTTTAAATCTCTATCTTTATTCAATATTCAAGTTTTTATGTGCAATTTCTTTTTTTTAATTAAATCATAAATGCATAGATCATGTATACAAGCTGCAGGGAGACAGTGACACGCCCCAGTGATGTAAACTATTGATAGCGGCAGAGGCGGGGTGGCTGCTGTTCTTCTGACCCCAGTCTGAGGCTGAAGTTTCCCTCAAGGAAAACTGTAAAACTATCAAATGTTTCTTGAGGCAATTGAGTTATCTGGGAGGCTGACACCAAGACAGAATTGGAAGGGTGTGAGATTTACTACAGGAAGGCACATAGGAAGAATAAAGGGCAAATGAACAAATTCTGGAGAGGGAGAGAATGGCTTTAGGCCACATCGCCAGTCTGACTCCTCAAGGAGAGAGAGGAAAATGAGAGAAGGGGAATGAAGGAAGCGCTTCCAACTCCATGGAACTCTGAGAAAAATCTCAGCCAGGTTCTAGACAGCCCCAGAGAGCTGCTCCTCACTGGGCAGGGCTGTCATCCCAGCTTTCGTCATTATTTCTTGCTTAGTCATCAGCTGATGGCAGGAATGGGGGAGGGGAGTGCTGGGAGCACTGGTGGATATCAGAAGTGTGGGAGCTGGTGGTTTGGTTCACTGCATTCCTGGCAGAAAGTTCTCTTTCAAAGCAGATCTGAGTTGTATACTCACTCTCATGACTGCCTCCGTTCCCTTCTCCATAACTTACTTTAAATAGGTCTCTGTGTGTCTGAGTTGTCCACTGTTCTGTAACAGCCTATTACAAATATAGTGGCTTACCTCAACATGTATTTGTCATCTTACAGTTTTTGTGGGTCAAATATCTGAGCACAACTTACCTATGTCCTCTGGAGGGCTGGTTCTCATCTGAGGGTCAAGTGGGGAAGGATTGGCTTCCAACTGGCTGCTGTATGGCTGCTGGAAGAAAAAGATCCTCACCATTTGGGATTGAAAGCCTTAGTTTCTTGCTGGCTCTTGGTTACAGGCTGCCCTTGTCATGCTGCCTTCCCCATGGGGTAGCTTAGCCTGTGACAGCTGCCTCTGCAAAGCTAGTAAAGAAGCCAGTTTTCTACCAAGATGGACATTACAATCTTACGGAGTGTGCCCAAGTGCGTGTAATGGTCTGTGCTGTTTTCTGTTGAGTAGAAACAAATTATCAGCACACTCATACTCACAGACAGTGGACTATAGAAGGGCAGGAGTGCCAGGAGATGAAAGTAATTAAAACTCATCAGAATTTTTCTGCTATAGTAGAAGACTCTGCTGATTGGGCCAAAAGGGTTGTTGAGCATATACATGCTTGAGCATTTGGGTTCTCCCTTCTGGAAAGAAAACCTTAAAGGACTTAAGCATAAGAGTGTGTAGGAATTCAAATTGTCTTAAACTTTTGTGGCTACAACAGTCCTACAAGGAAATTGAATTCATTTGTTGAACATATATTACCAGAGTGGATCTCATTAGCAGACAATGAGAAAGTGAGTTTTCTAAGAACTCAAAACATTTTATTCTTGTTCGTTATACTCCAGGTCACCAAAATACTCTTTTACTTGGATTCATTCAAACCTAAACTAGTCACTTAACTTTCTTGAGCTTCAGTTTCCACACCCATATTACATCCTACTCCCGTGAGCTAAGTCTGAGGTAATTTTGTTTCCTCAGCTGTGAATGTTCTCTCAGATATGTGTGTGATTTTGCCATCACCTTCTTCAGGTCATTGCTCAACAGACACTCTTTGAATGACGTCTATTCTGCCATTTTTAATAAAATTGCAACCCACCCCTTGCTGTAGTACTCTCAATTTTCCTTATTCTGTTTAATTTTTGTTTTTTCCCATAGTGCTCACTGTTTTCTAGCACATGACACATTACTCATTTACGACACTCCTTGTTCATTGTCTGTCTGGTCAGACCTTCCAGAATAGAAGCTTCATGATGGCAGAGATCTCTGTCACTTTTGTTGTATGTCTCAAGTTCTCACACAAGACAAAAATTGCTTCCAGAATGAATTGGATCGCTTAGCTTTCTGGGATCATATCACCTTCACCTTACAAATGACAAAACCTGGTCAAACAGAGATTAAGCAACTAATTCTGATAATTCAACTAAAAACTGCCATTGCCTGGAGTCAAATACAGGCATTTTAACTACAAAATCTGAGCTCCTAAAACCAGGTAATACTGTCTTGCACTGAGAAAAGGGAAAACCCATATACAAATGCTGAATTTCATATTGCCTCAAATACAAAGCAACGCCCTCTTCTCCCACTCATGTATCTTCAGCAGTTTAAGTTCATCCACCCTTTCAGGGTTTGTAGAAAAATACATATAATAGCAAAAAAAAAAAAAAAAAATTCCATGATAGATGCATATTTTAAATATTGTTACATTTTGTCTTTGAAGAATATGCACAAGATTTTCCCCGCAAGAATGCAATTGAAAATACCAACACTGGAAAGGAAGCAAATACGCCAAAAAGGCCCCTCTCAGTAAATCTCTCTAGTTAATACAACTCAGAACAGATCCAAGTCAATGACTGATGGGGGTTGTCTATATTTGATAGAGTTTATTATACTTAATGGCTCATACTCTCTTTAATGAAAATACTCCTTTTAAGTTTCACATCAAAACCTGTCTTAAAATTCTCTGAGATCAACTTGAAGAAAATAAGATGAAAATTGACATGATATAATCAGGTCATTTCTGGACAAGTTGGCTGCTTTCAAAGAAGAATATTTAAAAAAAAATGTTTCACAAGATCATTTCCCTAATACTCAACTAGAAATCATGAGAGTTGCAGAAGAAGAGTGCTGAGGCGGGAGGTAGGGGCCCAGGGTCTGGGCTTGGGGCTGACATTGTCTCACGGCACCGACTCAGCGCTGTGATTTTTTCCTTTCTGGGGCTCAGTTATTCCATTCATTGAAGATATTTACAGTATGGTCTCTATTGTACTTTGTAGTCCCACCAAGACTTATAAATACGTGGGTGTGTTATAAGCTCATAGTAAGAAATTCATCTTTAATAATGAAGTAATATAAAACAGCATTCCTCAATAAGACCGATGTGAACAATAAATTGAACTCCATAATCTGAGTATGTCTTCAGAGCTGATGAAGAGATGGCTCCCAGTTGTCTCTTAGATTCATTTACTTTACATGGGTGGTAGAAGGAACCTGTGGAAGATAGTTGTTAGATACATTTCTCAGATGTCATATTGGTTGGTCAGTGAACAATAGCTGTACAACAAACCACTCTAAAACGCATGGCTTACAACAGAAAGCATTTATTCATATGTGCACAAATCAGGGGGTCGAATGCACTGGGCTAATATAAGGTGTGTCCACTGGGCAATCTACTACAGACTGTGGGTCAACTGGGCCTGGCTTCTGATTATAGCTGGGCTTCAAACTATTATCTGTGGTTTGCTCTAGAAACTGGTCTGATGGTTGATGTGTTCGAAAGATAATCTCTTTTCGTGGCAGACACCTGGGGTTCAAGAAATAGGCCAAACCATATAAGATCATTTAAGGCTTCTGCCTCTATCACATATATCATTATCCCTGCAGCCAAAGCAAGTTTTATGGGTAAGCCTAATGTCAAGGAGCAGGGAAGTGTACTTAGTGTACTTAGCCTACTACTTTGAGGCATAGAATTGATAGAGATTCACCAGAGGGGCAGGATCACAGGACACAGATGTTCCTAGAGCTAGCCTCATAGACTGGGTCTAAGTCTTACGAAGGGAAAAAAACGTTCCTCAATCTTGACAAATCTCACCAGGGTTCCTATAAGAAGAGGAAGAGATACCATGGCTGTGCACACACATAGAAAATGTCTCATCTCAACAGGGCCACTGCCCACAAGTCAAGAAGAGAGAAACTACACTCACTGAGTGTAGTTTTAGTCTTGGACTCCTAGTTCTGGAGCTCTGAGAAAATAAATTTCTGCTGTGTAAGTTACTCAAGCTGTAGTGTTTTGTTAATGGCAGCTGTAGCAAACTAATAGAGATTTTGGTACTGAGAAGTAGCATGCTGCTGTAAGCTATACCTGAAAATGTGGAAGTGGCTTTGTGGGATCGGGCCTAAAGTTCATAATCTCTGCCCCAGAGATTCAAAATAAAGGAATAAACAAGTCTCATGAAAAGTCTGATATGCTGGTTTGGCAGGAGGCCAAGAAAGGGAAAAGAATATGTGGGCAGGAGGGGGGGCTCTGTGAAGAATGTGGTTAACAAGCTGAGAAAGCCTGAAAATGTACTCTTTATTCCTTTTAAAATAAGCTTATAGGAAGGATAAATAATAAGTAAATTACGAGAGCCACTAGAATGATACAATTGAAGCCCCAAGCATCCAAACTTTAAGGAGGGCCGCACTCTCAGGATCATGCGGGTTTGGGGTCCAGGGCTGCACATACCTGAGAGCGAGGCCTCCTTAAACTCTGTGAGAGAATTCTGCTCTGGGTCCATCCTTGGCCTTACCCTCGTCTGCTCCCAGCACTCACATTCCTTCAAAAACATTTATTATTTTCCCATGCGGAAGGCCTATATTTCAGATTTGGAAATAACAAATGTCTATGAAAACAATAATGAGAAAAAGAGTCCTGAAGGGAAAAAGAAGAAAGAAAGAAAACTGAACACTAATGGTCTGTTTCTTGATGATGGACGAATTTGCAGCCATATTCAAATTTCATCCCTACAAATCAATTTTTATTTTACACTGAGTAGATTTTCAATTTTACTCTCCGAGGATGTTATAATTTCACTTTCGCTTTCCTGGTTTACACATTTATACATTCAAAGGTATTTACTGAGTGCTCACCTAGTCACTGCGGCAGGCAATGCTGCTTATTGATGAGGAGATCAGAAACATCACTGCTTTCTGGGCATTTACAGTAAGGGAGACAAAGACAGCCAACATGGTGTGTATTGACTGTGGTGAGGGCAATGAAAGGAAAAACGACATGCAAGAGGGTGTATTGTCACTGGTCATATTAAATAGTCAAGGATGCCCCTTAGGACCTGAATAATGGGGGTGAGAAAATCAGCCAGGCGCAGAAAGTCTCATGGGGGGATGCTGTGTGGTCGGGAGCGTTCCTGCCAGAGGCCCTGGGCACTCGGTAAATACCTTTGAATGTATAAATGTGTAAACCAGGAAAGCGAAAGATTATAACATCCTCAGAGAGTAAAATTGAAAATCTATTAAGTGTAAAATAAAAATTGATTTGTAGGGATGAAATTTGAATATGGCTGCAAATTCTTCCGTCATTAAGAAATAGACCATTAGTGTTCTTTTTTTTGTTTTTTTCCCCTTCAGGACTCTTTTTCTCATTATTGTTTTTATGGAGATTCATTATTTCCAAATCTGAAATATAGGCCTTTCACATGAGAAAATAATAAATAGATGTTTTGAAAAGAATGTAACTATGTAGCACTTGTTCTTATATTAAAACTGAAATAATTTATGTGCATTGTAAAAAGTTGGAAAACATTTTCAAAAAATATATTGCAGGAAAACCCGTCCCACAGGGTAGCGTTGCTGAGATGCCACTGTTAAAGTTCTTTTTATTTCTTTCTAGTTTTTCCCCTCCTGAGCATGTTAATAAACTTCATGTTATATTATTCTTTAATTAAGAATTTATATTTTGTTGCTTCTCTGATTATTATAATATTTTCCTAGGTAATAAACTGCTTAAAATATGTAAGTAAATATTAGATATTCTGAGTGATCTGAGTTTTATCTTCTTTCTCTCATCCCCCCTCCCTCTTCCTTGTTATTCATGTGTATTTAAGGATTACTTGATTTTAACTTTATTTTTTCCTCACTAAAGTTACTATGGGACATTTTAAATTTGTGTTGTTTTGGGAATGAGTTCTAATCTCCAGTAATTTCTTTGTATAAAGTTCACAATGTGCATAGTTCATCCAATTCACCAGACGTTTTTAAAAAAACATAGAACATTTTAAAGAAGAGAAAATAATCCATAATTCATCTCTTTTAATTAGGCATAGTTAGTGGTTTCAGCATCATCTTCCAGATTTATGTTTATATAACAAAATAGCATGTTTTTGTAAATCATACTGAATTAGCATTTTTGTGATTACTTATGAAGATAAAAGACAATATTGAATTTTTCTACATATAGCTTACATAATGCGTCATCTTAATCACTGAACTTTTTAGTCAAATGCTTTATTTTTAAGTAGTGCGATAATCATTATGTCCACGTTTCACCAACAGATGAATTCCAGATTTTATTTACAGATTTCTTGAACTAGTAATGTCCTTGAGTTTCCGAGATAGAAGTTATATATGCATAGTAAGGTATTTCTATTTAGTTTGCATAAATTTACATAGATATTCAACAAACTTTACTACAACTGCCAATTTTATATGCATTATATGAGCATTTCTCAAAAGTCCTCTTAGGGAAGAAACTTCTGGTAGAGCCTAATAATTCTGCTATTTCTGCTATTTTCATTCTGAGACCATGTCATATCTTTGACCTTTCCACATCTCTATTATAAAATCCATTTATATAAGGTTATAAACATAATTTCATATTTGTAGCTATTTGAATAAAAGAACTACATAGGATTTACTATTCCAACTAGTGGTGTTCTGGTAAATGTTTAAAGATATTGAATCCTAAATGTAAATGTTTCAATATTGAACATAGAAATAAACAAACCAGCAAGTCCTTCTTTGTAACATTTGCAGATTTACATAGTGTAAATGCTCCCTCCGTGGCTGATTTTAGCTACTAACGTGGCATCACTAACACAGCTTGGAAAGCAAGGCACACAATCTACTTTGGTGAATTTATAGGAGCCAGTGACGGCACATTACCAGCACTGATGGCGTAAGAATTAGTCATTGAAATGGCTGAGTATAAGACAAGTCTTAATAGTCTTGATATCTATAAATAGAAATGGTCTGATGCCATAAGATAGGGTTTTCCACATCCGTATGAATAATTCATGAAGCTTTTGAAAGCTGGCTTGCACAACATGTTGCAGTAAAAATGTAATAGAAGGGGAGCAGAGACCTAGCTGTCAGGATGAGTCTTATAGGGTTTTTTTGAGTCTCTGTATTAGAGTGGATATATGTGCATATTCTAAATGTCTGTGAGGCACAAACATATTCATTCCTTCATACACTATACAAATTAAGCTTTTCCAAGCTGTTTATAGAAATTGTAATTACCTTTCAAGATGATATTCAAGTTTCTAAGTCCTTTATCGAGACTTTGCCGACTGTACTTAATTTTCATCTTCACTCATTTCATCCTTCTTTAATCCCCGCACGTTGTCGTCCATACCACGCGTGGCCATACGTATCATTTGCATTACCCACGGCTTCGTGATACTTCCTTTTCAGGTAGATTTAAACCCCTTGGTGAGTGGAATCATAAACCCCCAAATATGTGGTGTATTACCATAGGATAGCAGTTGCTTGATTAATAACTATTCACTAAACATGAAAATAGAAAATAACTCTCAGCTTGAAAGAGCAAGAAAACATGCACAAAATCCTGTGTGATGTTGATTTAAATCCCTGTCTGTATGTTTGAACTTGAATTATTGCCCTGTTCGCTGTTGACTGCTTAACCTAACATCATCTGTCAACTTATTATGCCTACCATTTATTAAGGGCTTACTACATGACAGGAACACTACCAGGAACTTTTATTATCCCTTTTTATCCAGTGGCTCCAATGAGATAGCTCATTTCATCCTTTATTTTTAAAGCGAGGAAATTGTACCTCAGAGAGATTAATATGTTCAAGGTTACAAAGCTTAAATGTTAGATCCAGGAATCAAATTGAGGTGTGTTTGATCCCAAAGCCCATGTCTTAAAAGATTGCACTGCAAGTGGTTTTCCTTTAACTGGCTAAAAGCATCTTCCAGAAGTTCACATAGAATTTTAGAATATATTGAAATATAGGGAAAAGCAAAATGAAAGCTTTGGGGCTAAATAATACTAATGCTCGGTAATATAGAAAATCATAAGACAGCAACTTGAATTTAACTTTACCCTAGAAAGAACTCTAATTCTAGCCAGCAAAATGGAATCAATCATTAATAATGCACGGTGGAGTGCAGAGAAAGACTCTTAGCCCATAAAAGTGATTCATTTCCCCTCTTTCCGGAAACAGCATTCCATTGGGCAAATCAATGCCGCAAATTGCTACAGAAGACGTGCTCTTCATGAGCCAAACATCACCGAAGTTCATTTTTATACTTTGGTTGTGATTCTAAAAGGAACTGGGCAAATGTTGCACGATGTTCTACACAAGAAGGCAAATGGTAGTAATTGGGGAAAATCAAGCATTCTACATGAAGGGACTTCTGAAAGATCTGTGGCATTAATTTTCTTTTTATTCCTTTTTATAAGTTTTAATTGACAGTTAGCAATAAAACAATTTTATGAAGTAAAAGTGTGGTTTTAAATTCTAGCCAAAAATATCTTGTGGAAAGGTAAAATAAATATTATAATAAGATACATATATAAAACAGAATCTTAAAAGGTTATAGCAATGTTTTTTTTTTTTGCATAAACAAAGATTCCTTTACACATAAGCATTGATATTTGTTAAGTTTCAAGTTAACAGAGAGGATGGAGCTAGGGGCAAAGTTTACACTGGTAAGTCACTCGACTTACCTCATACCTATTAGTTAATGAATAAATATTTATTAATTGAATAAATGAACTTCTGCCTGTGAATTACACATATAAATATCTATCTGTCTATATACGAATATATGTTTGCATATATATGTATATATTTTTTCTTCCTACAGGAAGAGTTATAAACACATACGGGTTATCATCATAGACTAAGGGCTATACATAGACACATATACATTAATATATAGGTAAGTACCTATATATATACTTATGTGTGTGTATATATTTTATATATAACACACACACACACACACACACAGGATCTGAGTAACACATGTTTTAAATCCATACCTACTGTTTCTTCTGTGCTATGGAGGAAGATCTTAAGCATTAAACATACTTGGATTTGAATTCTGCTTCTACCATTGACCACTTTCTAATCTTGGGTGATTTATTTAATGTTCTTAAGTTACACTTGTCCTCTGTCAATGGAAAACAATACCTGCTCTTTCAGATCTGTTGAGATGAATGTAGCAGATAAGCCTAGTTCAGTGTCTGATACATAAAAGTACCTAAAAAAACAGAATTTCCTTTTTCTTCCTGTTTAATCATATGAGAAAACTACTCAGTATAGTACTACGAAGCCTAGATCTGTTGGCTTGGGTACCAAGGTCTTCAACAAACTAGCTCATTTTATCCATTCCCATGAACCTCTGAATATTTGCCAACATTATGTCTATACCATAGTACTGTATTCTTTAAAGATTTCCTGTTTATTTTTATTCTGAAGACATCTGTGCTTTTCCACGCCCCTCCCTCCCAAATAGATTCTTTTATACCTGTGGAGCTAAATTCCTCACATTTTTAATGTCTATCTCAAAACTTAATTTCAACTCTGCGTAATCCAACTTCTTCCTTTAAATCAGAGCTTTCAGCCTTTGTATCTCTACCTGGTGCTGCATAATCTTCTATGTTCTGGTAGGTTTTGGAACTGGGATTTTGTTATTTTATGCATGTTTTGTTTCCCAAGAAGACCAATATCTTAGGTCTTCAAGGACGAATGTGACTTTAAAGTTCTTTGGTATTCCTCAGAGCCTAGTGAAATATGCGCACACACACAAATATATATAAGAAAGTGAACAAAATACCCTGTAGATGAGACCTGAGGCCTTTCCCTTTGCAGACACAACTTTTCTCTAGCAGCTACTCACAGATTTCTAGGATTCAGTCACCTCATTCACACCTGCTGTCCAGGAATGTGTGGCTTTCAACCATTAGCTGTGTCTGCATCAACTTACCTGAGACTGAAGTGAGGAAGGTCTCCTCCTGGATTTTATTCTAAGCTTGAGATGAGGACCTCGCCACTGAACCTGACCCCTTAGGACACACTTCTAGGACAATGTCTGCTCAGTATCAGTATAATGCCCAGCATACAGGACGTGCTAGCAAGTTTAGTTTTTAGCAAACTCCAGAAAATATCAGACCTTCACCATTTGCATGTTCCTCTTGTCATGAGAACAGGATTTAAATATTTCTTTTATGTAGTCTGAAGTTTTGGGTTCACTTTTGAAGGAACATTTCCACATTTCGACATAGCTATTCGGTGTTTCGGTTCCCAAGTGTGCTGCTTCTTTTGAGAAGGATTTGATGTATGGTTTTTCCTATAAAGCCATTTTTAATGAAATAGGTAAAATATTATTATGAGAATAAAAAGGAAAACTTTAACTCTCTTGTATATGAAAATAATGAAAATATTATCTTAACTTTAGACTTTCAAACAAAGAGTGTCACCTGTGAGTTAGATGTATATTGTTTGTGTCAAGATAAAAAACAAAACAAAACAAAAAAAAAACCTCTCATTTGTGTAGTTCTCTGCACACAACCTAGTAAATTCAGATGTAATTTTCTGTTTTATTGCAGTTTGGCTGGGTCTGGGTTTGAACCCACCACCATCGGTATATGGGGCCAGCGCCCTGCTCACTGAGCCACAGGCGCCATCCTAATTTTCTGTTTTAATACACTTGTATTCAGTTGTGTTATTGAGAGATATTAGGTTGCTTCATTTTATAAAAGAGTGTGATTCCAGACATTCTATCAAATTAAGTGGACTTGGCGAGATACCAAATGTGTAATTGAAATCTTTAAATATGATCTAATTAACTTATAAGATTATACAAATAGTCAGCAGAAGTTTGAAATCAATAAATGCATTATGACATTATGATCCCCGTTATAGAAAATTAAAAATAATATGATGGACTGACTAAACAGATAAGTGGTTTTAATTGGGCAATACTAAGAAATTTTTTATTCAATAATAAGAATTTTTTTGTCCATCTCTTACTATGAATAAAAGTAGCATTGACAAAGCTCTGGCTCTCGTCACATTTAATGAATCATTTCCAGGTGTATAAATAGTTTACTTAAGATTTCTAGTTCCAAAATAACAGACCACATTCACACTGCGGTCTCCCCTACATCTGTCAAACCCAGAAACAATAGGACCACTATGAAAATAAATGAATAAGTACATATGATGCTCAAAAATAAAGAAGGGAAATAGAAATGAACAAGATACTAAATTGAAACCCTCACCAAAAATGAAGAATGACGAAGAGAAGTAAAATCTGAAATTCATGACCACTGCTGGAAAAAGGCAGACAATGGGAGCAGCTGACGTCCCACAGAGGCTTAAGGAAGCTGCGGTTCAAATTATGCATTATGAATTCTAGAGATCTGTATGACATTGAGCCTGTTGTGAAGAGCGCTGCAGTGTGTGCTTAACATTTGTAGAGATGTTTTTTTAAGTACTTTTACCACGACAACAACAAAAAAAATCTTTAAAAGTAAATGCTGAAAAAATTATTACAGTATGTTATTACCATGTATTTGAGAAAAATCCAAGTTTATGAAAGAACAAGCTAAACAAATGGAATTTTTACACAAAAAACAAAGTTGGTAGAACAATTAAACCCTTTCATTATAATAAGCATATATAATATGTCCTAGAGATACATTATACTCCAGGAGGGAAAAACAGGCAATTATAAAATGTGAAAAGGTGATTCTGGTAAAGAAGTCAGTAGAATGTATGGGTCTAATTTTTGAAATATATTGTTAATTTTGAAAAAAAATTCACAGGAAATGGTAATAACTGGGGTTCTTCTTTGTTTTGTTTGTTTTTAAATTTCTATGTGCTTTTTGTTACTTTGTTTTTAATTACATCATTTTTAGCCTTTTTTTTTTTTTGACCTGAAACTGAAATTCTTTTCTTCATTCATTAAGTGTGAATTTGCACATTTACTTTGCATCTCTGAATTACAGATTTTGGCTCTCACAGTTATTCTGTATTCTGAATGTACAAATAAACAAGGACTAAATTTAGCAAATTAGCCCCAAATACTTTAAATTGAACATCCTTCTAATTCCTATGATCACAGCACAATGATGTAAGTCTTTGATGTCAGCTTTAATTTTAATGACAATCACATTTCCTCATTTCCTCAAACTTGCTCTCCTGTGGACACCCCTCCACAGGAGTCCCCCACGCCCGTAACTCAGTGAGTAGGGTACCAGCCACCTACACTCAGGCTGGCAGGTTTGAATCTGGCCTGACCCTGCTAAACAATGACAACTGGAACAAAAAATAGCCGGGCATTGTGGCGGGAGCCTGTAGTCCCAGCTACTTGGGAGGCGGAGGCAAGAGAATCGCTTAAGCCGAAGAGTTGGAGGTTGCTGTGAGCTGTGACATCACAATACTCTACTGAGGGTGACATAGTTGAAAAAAATAAACACACACACACAGAAAAAGACTCAACTTTTTAAACTTTCAGACTAATTCTCACCTTTGAGCTTGTGAAATTCCTTTGTATTTTCCTCACTATCCCACCCCGTATGTTTTCTTCGGCATGGTGTTAGCTCACTTTGTGGAACCCACTTCACTTGGAGGTCAGCCTGTTCCACAAACTTCACTCTTACTGCGTCTTACTGCAAATAACACCCCCAAGGCTGCTCCTCCATCTCCAATCACACCCTCACCTTGCTGAAGTGTAGGCCTTGCAGTGGCCTTGACTCTTCCATTTCCAAAATTAATTAGCAACTCATCTCATTCTCCAACCACAACTTTATATTTTTTCAGACTTTGCAGCTGTTTCCACAATCTTTTTTTCCCCCTTTGGCCACCTTGGGAATTTCAGCTCACTAATCACTAATTGCTAATCTAATCCCTAATCTCATCTACATTATTCATTAGTCACTTTCTTTCTTCACTTTCTTCTGTAGCCAACTTAGACTGCACATTCTACTGGCTCAGTCACCCACTTCCAACCTGAACATTCGCCCCCATCATGCTGAGCCCCACCATCCTCTGCAATTCCACCTGGGCCAGGGAGCATTGTTGAAGGACATTAAATAACCAGATTGGATGAGGCCGTCATCACCTTGCGTTCGCCCACATCAGTGATGCTTAAACCCGGAAGGTCATTTCCCCCTTCTAGTCTGGAAGCAGCTCATTGTTCCACCTTCAACTTTCACTCTTTCTGTTCTCCCAAGACCTCCTGCTACTTTGACTTCACCATTCTTAGCAGAATTTCAGAAATCCCTTGCTTTCCAGAGAAAATAAAAGTCAGCATTTTGAAACGCCTTCAACTTCCAAGCACTAATCAAAAATACCTCCCTAAAATCTTAGCCATCCTCTTTTGTTCCCATGTTAAAACAGAGGGAAGTTATTTTTCAAGAGCTGCCCAGGAAAACACGTGCAGTGAGAATAAGCCAGAGTCAGGCCGGACGGGCAGACCTGACACAGCTGGTCGGAGGCGTTAGGTCCTGCCTGAGCTTCACCGCCTCCTGTCTTCCGTTCTTAATGTCCCATACATTTAGCTCCCACCCTAAAGGTGCCTATCAGTCTTAGTTGGATTGATTTAGGAGATTAACTCTTGAATTGGAAGGTTATAATTGGGCACTGAGTTATGCCGATTATTATTTAAAATAAGAGTTAATGTGGTCTTTGCTTTAAACTTGTATGTATAAAACTGTGCTTTTGGAAATGGTACAACAGAACAGTTTTGGAGAGGCTCCTCTCACTGTTCTCCAAAACGCCCGCCCTCGGGCAGGCTGGTGCACCTGTCCCTGCCTCCACACATTGGCTGACAGTGACAGGTGGCCAGGCTCTCTTTGTCCAGTAACACATAGAGCTTCAGTTTTCTTCATGTTTCCGTACTCTTTCAGCAGGCCTGGCCACCTGCTGCCTAAGGAAATCTACAGAATCTTCGTTTGTTAAGGTAGCTGATTTATCGGCAGCCTGATCTTTTATTTCTCACTATAACTCTCTTGGTTTCCTTTTCGGATTTTTTTTACTGTGCATCCCTATATTTTCACTCTTTCTTTTCTTCAAGATCTTTACATTTCAGAGCTCCTGATTATCTTTTTAATTTTTTTTCTTTTCTCATCCTAACCTTCCCACATGATCATATCCATTTGCATGAATTCAATAACTACCCACAAACCAAATATGTTTGTGTTTGTATCTCCTGCCAAGAAAGTTTTCTGACATACAATTATTTGCCCACTTAATATTTGCATTTGAAGTTTTCCAAACCATTTCAAATTTTGCACAAAGTGTAATTTATAATTCTATATTTCCCCAATCCTTTTTGCTCTCCATATCTCCTATCACCTGCAAACATGTCTTCAATCAGAAACATGGACACCTTTCTTGATACATGATGCTTCAAACAGGTTATTATGTCTTATCCATTTTACTTTCCTTGTTACTGGGAATCATCCTTTCTTCCCATTTCTAACTTCCTTATCTAGCTCTTGAACTACTTCAAATCAGTCTACCTTTATTCAAATATTTGTTCAATTAATGACTTGAAAATTGAATAAATGAATACATTGCTCCAATTATCACAGTCAGAACAATTCAATTCCTACCCAGAAGCTAATACCTCCTCTAAAATCTGAGACAAATTTATTTCTTAGAACAGTGACAGGTATTGAGGCCTCAAATTCTCCTTTTCTTGAAATTATTTAACTCTAGAGCAGGGGTTCTCAACGTTCTTAATGCCGTGACTGTAATACAGTTCCTCATGTTGTGGTGACCCCCAACCATAAAACTATTTTCATTGCTACTTCATAACTAATTTTTGCTACTATTATGAATTACAATGTAAATATCTGACATTAGGTGACCCCTGTGAAAGGGTCGTTCCACTCCCAAAGGGGTCATGACCCAGAGGTTAAGAATGGCTGCCCTAGAGTCTCCCCTTGGGCTGATTCATGAAGTTTTCCTCTCTCATAACTTTACACAGTGTCTACAATGTGAGAGACCATCTTGAACCTCTATCAGACCAAGATGGGGGAAATCAGACAGATTAAGTGTTAAGGTCACTTCCTCCTGTTTCTAGAGAAAAAAAAGAGTTCTGAGACCAAAATAGAAAATAGGCCCAGTGGAAACCATACAAGTAAAGCAAAAAAATATCATTTAACATGAGTTCCAGCTCTGCTCACCTGTGTCCGGGTCTCCGTGTAGATATGTCCATGAAGGCTATTTGTTTTCTTGTCCTTTCTCTAGAGATGCTAACACTCAGCTAGAACATGACTCTGCAGATTTTGGCTATCACTAATACCTGGGATTTAGAGAAGTCCTTCTCCTCCAAACGCAGCTCCTGTCCTTGTCTGGTTTCATTTTCTTCTGTCTTCTTTGAAGTCTCGGTATCCTGACTGGCGGCACCTGTGGCTCAGAGTCCCAGCCCCATATACCGAGGGTGGCAGGTTCAAACCCAGCCCCTGCCAGCTAAAATTACAGCAATGAGAATTACAACAACAAAGAAATAGCTGGGTGTTGTGGTGGGCACCTGTAGTCCCAGCTACTCAGGAGGCTGAGTCAAGAGAATCACCTAAACCCAGGAGTTGGAGGTTGCTGTGAGCTGTGACACCACAGCACTCTACTGAGGGCGACAAAGTGAGACTCTGTCTCTAAATAAATAAATAATACCAAAGTCTTGGTACCCTGAGATGATCTACTAATCATCTTTTCCTCCATGGAACGGAGTTATCTCTGAAACCCATTGCTGGTGCTCAAGTTCTTGATTCCTGCTGGACAGCAGGCACCGAGGTCTGGCCAGAGAGGAATCAGATGTCCTATAGGAGTTAGTTAGTATAGCAGGGGACAGAAGTACAGGCCAACAGAGTAAGAAGCCAAGGAAGAGCGAGAATGTGCTGGGCTAACAGAAGTAGAGCCCACAGTTACTCTATTCTGACTACAGCATCCTGGTCTGAAGTAAAAGGGGGATTCCTTTAACTGGGGAGTGCCCACGATTGAAGCCACAGTGCTCTCAAAGCAACTGTCCTCGTTAGCAGGGTAAAAGCACACCCGCTAGGGCCACAACAGTGTGCAAACACCATGGCAACTGGCAGAAAGGCCAGGAAGGACCTGCAGTTCTGGGAACTCTCCACCCCTTTCCCAGAAAGATCATGAGTCCTCTCCTACCTCAGCAGGTTATTAGGGACTAACGTTAGGGACTCTACCTGCCATCTCAGGCAGTGGACGGTCCACCCCGCATTACTGCGAGAGGTCAGGACTCTACCTGCCATCCCGGACAGTGGACGGCCCGCCCGGCATCACTGCGAGAGGTCAGGACTCTACCTGCCATCCCGGACAGTGGACGGCCCGCCCGGCATCACTGCGAGAGGTCAGGACTCTACCTGCCATCCCGGACAGTGGACGGCCCGCCCGGCATCACTGCGAGAGGTCAGGACTCTACCTGCCATCCCGGACAGTGGACGGCCCGCCCGGCATCACTGCGGGCCACGTTTCACTGGCCTTTGTGCCACATGGTTCCTGAGCTGCTGTTCACCCCCCAAGTTTGCTCAGAGCTTTTTTTTCTGCACCCCCTGAAGTTAGTTTTGTTCATTTCTTAACCGAGCCTGGGTTCTAACCTGCAAGGCTCATGGCATTTTGTGTTTATTTTGTTCTAATTTAGAAGTTAGTATTTACCCAATATAGAAAATTCAGAATTTTTAGAAAAGCACTCAGTTATAGGTCATACACTATAAATATGTAAAAAATAGACTCACAGTCACTTGTCATACTCACACTGAATTGCGGTCAGAATGTTAAAATCTCGATTTTAGAAAGATTTTTAAGTCCTTTGCTGGCTTTGATACACTTTGGATCTGGTGACTCTCAGTCTGGCACCCTGTTATTGGTGAGGCTTCCTGACCCACTGAGCTTCATATGGAAGTAATTTAGTCAACAGAGGAAGTAAAGACTCACTTGGTAACATAGTTAATTTATTGATAATAAAATTTTGATACATTTTTGTATTTACTTTATCCAAATGCTATTTAAATTGCCAACTTCTATTCTTTTGAATTGAATCTGTACCTTACAAAAATGGTTTCTGTATATCAGTACAGTCCAAAATTTAAAATTCTTCAGAAAAACAAACTCTAAAGTGAAATAATGCAATCCAATCTATAAAACACAAAATCATTTAACACAAAATGACACGAAAGAGTCTAGCCAACAAGTGGATATTTTATTGTTATTTAAATGACGGAAGGACATTTTAACTGAACTTTGTGGTGGTATTTTGGGAATAGAATATTTGGCCACTGAGGTTTTTGAAGAAAAATTTATTAAAAATCAAGACTGATTTAAAAAAAAAAAAAAAAAAAACTTGATCCTCTTGTAAAACACTGTCTCATGTCTTAATTGGCATGGCGTATTAATTACTAAGTCTATTCCCCACATTCTCTTATATAAAAAGAATGCATTTTTTTCACATAGCTACATCCCAAGCAGGTAATGGAGTTTAAGTTCTGAAGAAAGTCTGCTCCTCTTGAAAGTAACACATATTTTAGCAATTTCCCCTCTCCTATATTTTCTCCCAAGATCCTACTCACTGAATATTTTTTTCTGGGCCATTTTCCAACTATATATGCTTCCCTAAAAATGACTCCCCTCTATTCCGAGATAAATCATATTGTGTTTTCTACCTCATAGCTGATGATAACTGTACATTACACAAAATTTTCCAAACGGGCCTTTCCATTTGAGCACGGTCTTGGAGTTTTGCCAGCTTGTTTCTGAGTATGAGCTGCTACTAATGGTTGTCTAAGTCTCCAGATTGCACTTTGAATTCTGCCTATCTTGTACATGTACACACAGATACAAGAATTTAGATGCTTCCCAGGGATTTGGAGAATTCCTTCTCCACGCTACTAGGGGTTACTAGAAGAGTAAATATGTTTGATTTTGTGTATGGTTTATTAAGGCCCCAAGAAAGACAAGAGGGTTGAGTGTTGTTTCTACACAAAACCTCCATTTTAATAGTCTCTAAAACTATAGTTTGGTTCCCAATTTTCCCAATGGTTCAATTATCTTTCCCTTGTGGAAAGAAATATCTTCTCCATTCACTGGAGTTTGTCACTGGGACCAGTTTAATGGTGAGGAGAGATGCTAGCCCTGAAAGCTTCCCTGTGGATCACACAGCAGCTTCATTTGAATTCATAGTTACAAATTAATTTTACTTCTTTAAGGCATGTAGCATAAGTGAGGCCCGTGCTTCTCTCACAATGGAATTTTAATGAATAGTTTAAATATCATGCAAATTTGTGTTTTCTTTCCATCCTTGGTGACCTAAGAACAGGGAAAAGTCTGTAACTCAATCACATTAATCCTTCCAGCTCTCCAGCAACCTTGGAGAAGAGTTTATCATTGACCTCTTCTTTTTCTTTTTGGTTCTCTGCTGATGCTCTGTGGGATAGGCATAGAGAGATGGCATGCTAAATACAGTTCTAAACTTCATTTTCACTAATGGCTTAAAAAGTGTCTTGAAAACTAACTTAATTGAAAGGAAAAAAAGTGCTGACCAGGATTTGCCGTATGTTCAGCAAACTCTTAATTGATGTATGATGGGCTATTAAAGACCCTGCCTAGTTCCCTTATTTTTAATAATAAGATTAACCTTCAATTTGACCCACTTTTCTCTTTGAAGTGAACTCCACATGAAATCTCACCTTCTGCCAACAACCCCATACCTAGAAAGCCGTTCTTCTACCTATATCTATGGAGAGTCTAACAAGGTACAAATTTAAGAAGAGTGACCACGTAATGTGTTGCCCACATAGGGACACTTTGGAGAGAAAAATGTGAGGCTATTATAAATTAGACTAGGTATACATGGGAAGGTTGCAGAAAAATTAAGACATAAAATGACCCCTAGAATTAAAGACAAAGTAGGCAAATATATGACTGAACTTGAATTCTGGGAAGTAGAACCTGCGTTTCATCAGATTACTACAACTCTTTTAGAGATCCTCTCTTTATCTATTTTTAGAATTACTTGAGTGAAATCTCAATGTCAATCTCGCACACATTTAACAAATGAAAAAACTCCTCTAAAGTTGTCAAGCAGTACACACAATTTAATAAATCTTTGGCTTGACTCTCATGGGTCTCTCTTTGCTCTTTGTCAGTAAACTTCTTTATTTTGATTGATTTATGTGTTTGTTTATTTTTTAAGTCAAACTTATTCTGTTGCCCTGGGTACAGTGCTGTGGTGTCATAGCTCACCTCAAACTCTTGGGCTCAAACGATCCTTCTGCCTCAACCTCCCAATTAGCTCGGTCTATAGGCACCTGCCACTCACCTAGCTAGTTTTCCTTTTCTTTTCTTTCTTTTTTTTTTTTTTAAGTAGAGACAGGGTCTCACTCTTGTTCATTCTAGGCTCATACTCCTGAGCTCAAGCAATCTGCCACCTACCTCAAACTCCCAAAACGCTAGGATTATAAATGTGAGCCACCACGTTTATTTTAAATTAGGTTTATGGCGGTATAATATTTTAGGTTTAAAGTTGCATGAATTTCCACCCCCCAATAATATCAAAGTACAGAATGCATCCATTGCCCTGTGAAGTTTCTTCATGCCATGTGGTTGTCATTATTCTTTGCCCAAACTTAGAAAGTGGCAAGTGCTGATCTTGAATGTCATGAAAATAAAATTCTACAGTTGGTATCATTTGAGCTTGCCTTCTTTCAGAGTAAGTAATGCATCTGAGATTTGTCTGTGTTACTGCATGGATCAGTAGTTTGCTGCTTTTTATTCTCTTTGGTAATGTGATATTGCACTGTATAGCTGTGTCATCACTCGCATTGGTGCTGTTTTCTGTTTGGGGTAATGGTGATTACTATTACTATAACTTTTGCATGCAGATTTTTAAAAAATTTTTGTATTTTGTTATTATGGACAGCTACTAGTTATATATATTTGTAGGGTACAAGTTATGTTTTGATACTGGCATACACTGGAAATTAATCAAATCAGGGCCATCACCCTGATCCAACAACTCAGGATTTTTAATTTCTTTATTTTAGGAACAATCCGATTCCTCTATTTTATTTAAAGTATACCATGACTTCTTGTTGATTATAGTCACTTTGTTATGCTGTCAAATACTGTTCATTCTATCTAACTATCTAATTGGATTTTTGTACCCATTACCTATTACCCCGTCTACCTTGCCACCCTCAGCCTCTGGTAACCATCATTCTACTCCTTGTCTTTTGGAGATTTTTTTTTTTTTTAATATTTATCTCCTACAACATGAGGGAGAATACAACCTTTTGGTGTCTGTCTTAGTTCACGTAACATAATATTCTCCAGTTCTATACATGCTGTTGCAAATGACAGGATTTCTCATTCATTTGTATGGCTAGATAATATTCCACTGAATATACGCACCAAAATTTCTTTTTGCTTTTGTCTGTTGATGGACACTTAGGTTCACTTCAAATCTTGGCTGATGTAAAAAGTGCTATCATAAACATGGGAGGGCAGATATTTTTTCAATATCCTGAGTTCCCTTCTTTTAGATATAGACTTACCTAGCAGTGGGATTATTGGGCCACATGGCAGTTCTATTTTTGCTTTTCTGAGGAAGCTCCATACTATTCCCCTTAGTAGTTTTATTCTCTACATCCTCTCCAGCATTTACTATTACATATCTTTCTGATAAAAAAAAAAAAAAAAACATTTTAACTGGGGTTATCTCACTGTAATTATCTCACATAATAAATATCTACAATTATCTCACTATAATTCTGATTTGCATTTCTCTGTTGACTAGCAATGTTGAGCATTTTTCATATGCCTCTGGGCCATTTGTATTTCTCCTTTTTTTTTTTTTTTTTTTGAGACAGAGTCTCATTTTGTTGCCCTTGGTAGTGCTGGGGCATCACAGCTCACAACAACCTCCAACTCTTGGGGCTTAAGAGATTCTCTTGCCTCAGCCTCCCTAGTAGCTGGGACTACAGGCGCCCACCGCAACATCCCGGCTATTTTTTTGTTGCAGTTGCCACTGCTGTTTTAGCTGGCTGGGGCCAGGTTTGAACCCACCACTCTGTATTTCTCCTTTTGAGAAAGGTCTATTCAGATCCTTTGCCCACTTTTTTAGATTATTTGATTTTTTTTTCTATTGAGTTGTTGGCATTCCTTATATATTTTAGGTTGTTTGCAACTGTTATCTCCCATTCTGTGGGTTGTCTATTCACTTTGTTGATTGTTTCCTTTATGTACAGATTTTTAGCTTGGGGAAATCCCATTTGTCCAATTTTGCTTTGGTTGCCTGTGTTTTGGGGTATTACTCAAGAAGTGCTTGCCCAGACCAATGTCCAGAAGCATTTCCCTAAAGTTTTCTTTTAGTAGTTTCCATACTTTCAGGTTTTGGACTTAAATTTTTAATCCATTTTTATTTTATTTTTGTATATGGTGAGAGATAAGGGTCCAGATTTATGTTTTTGCATATGGATATCCAGTTTTCCTAGGATCATTTATTAAAGAGCCTGTCATTTCCCCACTAGGCATTGTTGGCTCCTTTGTTGAAGACAAGTTCACTATAGGTGTGTGTATTTTTTTTCTGGGTCTCTATTGTAGCAACCTATGTAACAGAATTTGTAGCAACCTATGTAACAGAATTTGTAGCAACCTATGTAACAGAATATGTATCAACCTATATAACAGCATATGTAGCAACCTATGTAACAGGATGTGTAGCAGCCTATGGTGTGGCAACCTATGTAATAGGATAGGCACCAACACTCTATTTTGTTCAATTGGTCTGTGTCTGTTTTTATGCCAGTACCATGCTGTTTTGATTAGTATAGCTCCATAATATAATTTTAAGTCAGGTAATGTAATTGATCTCTTTGGTTCCTTTTACTTGAGATGAATTACATTACTTGACTTAAATTTTTAGGCTATTTTAGGTCTCTTGTGTTTCCATATAAATTTAGGAATTTTTTTTTTTCTATTTTCTGTGAAGCATGTTACTGGTATTCTCACTGGCATTTGTCTTGAATCTGAGGATTGCTTTGGATAGTGTGAACATTTTAAAACATTGATTCAACATTTTTTGTGTATTTTTCAATTTCTTTCATCAATGTTTTATAATTTTCATCATAGTAATTTTTCATTTCTTTGGTTTAAGTATATTCCTAGGTATTTTATCTTATGTGTAGCTATTGTAAATAGGGTTACTTTCTTCATGTCTTTTGCAGATTTTTATCAATAATATAAAAATATAGAATATATCTATTGCCCATAAATAGATAATTTATCCATTTAAATTGTATCCTTTACATGGCTAAATGCATCATCATTTGGACAGTCTGTAGATATCAGTCTTTAAAATTAACAAAAGTAAAACTTACCACTCATAATGTTGGAATAAAGTATCTTAAGAGATGAATGAATTGGAAGTCAGATTCAGATTCTCTATCTCTATATGAACCATCGCCACCAAAATAGCAATGGAAATTAGCTATAATCTTGAAATTGCTTTGGAAAAGACATATATATGAGTACCAATGTATTTGGTACTTTCTAAATACCAAATCTAATCAACTCTTAGTTAAACTTCTTCTAACATGTAAAACATTTACTATGTAGCCTTTGTTTATAATGACTTTTTTATTATAGAATAACACTTGATAATTTTAGAAAATGTGGAAAAGGCACAAATATAAAAGGAAGAACAAAATAAGGAAACTGGATAAACATCATCATTTAGGAGTAATTAATTTTTGTGTATCTTCAGGGTTCCTCAAACCATGGCCCGTGGGCCACATTTGGCAGTGTGATTGTATTTATTCCCGTTTTGTTTTTTTACTTCAAAATAAGATATGTGCAGTGTGCATAGGAATTTGTTCATAGGTTTTTTTTTGTTTTTTTTTATAGTCTGGCCCTCCAACGGTCTGAGGGACAGTGAACTGGTCCCCTATTTAAAAGGTTTGAGGATCTCTGATATTTATTATGTGCATGCAAATATGCACACTATATATGTGATGTAATATTTATCTAGAGATACATGATATTGGCCAGGAGTGGGCTTATTCCAGAAATCCCAGCACTCTGGGAGGCCAAGGTGAGTGGTTTCCCTGAGCTCAGGAGTTCTAGACCAGCTTGAGCAAGAGTGAGACCCCATCTCTAAAAAACAGACAGGTGTTGTGGTGGGCACCTATAGTCCCAGCTACTTGGGAGACTGAGGCAAGAGAATCTCTTGAGCCCAAAAGCTTGAGGTTTCTGTGGGCTATGACACCATGACACTCTACCCAGGATGACAAAGTGAGACTCTGTCTCAAAAATATATATATGACATATATAATAAATAATATATATTATACTTATATACATTATGAATTATATAATATACTAAATAGTTGCACACTATAGAAGTTAATATACATGTGTGCAAACAATTTATTTTTATATCCAACATTATAGTTTTTCTCCAGGTGTTTTTGTGAAACCATGATAATTGTTGTTTTCACGGAGAAACCCTTTTCTAAGCATTCTTACAGCTATTTAAAAATGAGAATATTAGGTTAAAGGGCATATACATTTTTAAGACTAGACATATTTCATGTAGGTAACTTTCTCAAATACTTGAATTCCTATATTCTTCCAACAGCAATGTATAGAAATACCTGTCTTATGACACCTGGACAACTTTGAACAATCTCAGGCTTTAAAATAAATGTTAACATGATAAAGGTAAGGAATGTGAGTGTTGTTTTTACTTACAAATCTTTCATTATTACTGAACATGGATATTCTTTCATATGGTCATTGACCTTTTGCATTTCTTTTTCAATAAACTGTTCATGATTTTGGCCTTTTCTTTTTCCTCCTTGCTTAACACTGTCTCTTTGAATTTACTTTAATTTCTATAAAATAATTTGTTCTAATTTTCCCACTGGTTCTTAGGAAGTTACCTATCAAGCTCAACATGGGTTGATCTTCCTGGGAATCAGTAATGAATGTTACTGTTTTGACATGTATACATATATGTTGGGTTTGAGAAAAGATAATTTGAATATCAACCAAGAGTATCTCCGAAACTTATCTCCTGCATTTGGATGAGATTTGAAAAGCATAGTGTTTTGATTTGTGAAAGTTAGAAAGTGGTGTGAGCTCTATCTAATAAAACCTTGTTTTGTTTGTCAGGCACTAGCCCTTTAGGAACATTTTAGGTGTAAAGTGTATGCCAGTGTGTGCCATGAGCAATGACTAACAAAGGGACAATGTGAGGCTACCTGGGCTATTTGAGATTTGAATAAGAAACACAGATGAGAGAGAAAGTCACCAGGGTTTTACTCTGAGAAGATGTATTGTATCCTTCTTGCCTCCTGTGGGCACGGCTTAGAATTCTAAACAAAATTGAAGAATCTGGAACCAAAATGGTTCTTACTTCCCAAGGTATAGCCTAAGGATAATAGCAAGCCTTGGCGAAAAGCCCCACATCAAATGAGATATTGTGCCAAGAGAGTACCGTACAGATTGATGCTGGAGGCATTGAGCTGAAGGGCACAGGGACAGCCCCACAGGATTCTCTTCACTTCAAAATTCTGGAAGGAGCAGCCAAAATATTCTTTTCCCTGGAAACGTGTACAAACATAAACAGGGAGATAAAGCAATTGAAAGCACACACCAGGCAACCGGTGTTGATGCTATAGCTACTCCTGCCTGAAAAGACCGTTCCAGTATTGCCAACCTGGTTCCATGTTCACTCTAAGATCACAGTGCTTCTAAAATTTTATCTCAATTATTGTTCTATTTTTCTGCCCTCTGTTGGATAAGCCCCAAGCTCATTGAGAACAGAAGTTAAGTTCCATTTGTTTTTTTAAATCTCCTATGACTTTACCATGTAAGCAAAATAGTAGTTATTCAAATAAAAAATCTCTTAAGAAATTAAATACAATTTTTTCAGGCATATCTTTAAGGTGAGGGAATCTCTGGTTTGTCCGCATCTTCCTACCATCCACGCCTTGCAAGATTACAACCAGACTTCACGAAGAGGACAGGGCGGAGAGCGGAGTGTGTGTTCATGCTCTTGACTTTATATTAGTACAGCTTGATGAGCATCTTAGAACTCTCACCACCTGAATTGCCAACTTCTCTCCTGGAAATTAATTGGAAAAGGAATAAATAGGTATAGGACGAATGGGAGAAGGTTAAAAAGTATTCCTTACCCATTGGATATTATTATGCCTATTTTATAGCTTAGAAAGCAGAGGGTGGCTTTTTATCAAGATCACAGAGCTATGGGAGAGCAAAGTCAAAATGAAAACCCTGATTTATCTGGCCTCAAATAATGTATTATTGCCACTGCATCAGGACTTCTGTATAAGGGCAAGAATAAGTAATATTGATTCTTTTCGCCCAAGTTCATCAAGGTAAGGCCCGGGGCATCCGAATCTCTGCCTTATCATCTCTGACATGAGCTGTCTCATCAAATAAACCAGCATATACAAATGTTTTCTTTTTCTATGTGTAACTTGATGTGACAATTGCTAAGAGGCATCATATCATTCTGTGTTTCCAGCAAACTTTTAAGGAAGATAAGAGGTTCTAGAGAAGTAACATCTGACAACAAAGTATATACAAATAGCTAGGAGGCTAAGAGATGGATTTGTAGCCAGAACTAGAGCAGGTGTCTATTTCAGAGCTACACAGGAGGGGGCGTCAGTGGAAAGCAGTGGGAAGCTGCTGACCAAGAGAGAACAGCGTGACAGGCAGGGGCAGGTATTTACTAAGGGATCAAGTATTGCCACTAGTAATCTTCTTTGGAGGGTTGGAAATAAGATTTTAAACTGTGACTAACTTAAGGACCTCTACTTCCTATGTTTATATTACTTTTCTATATGCTAAACAGCCTCATTAGAATCTATTTACAGTATTAATTTACTTTGCTAGGTTTCCCCCATTTATTTATATAAAAACAAAAAACGCACACACAGAATTTTAAACTCACATTTTTCATGTGATGATATTCAAACAGATAAAATGCTAATTCATATAATTTTTAAGTAATTATTTTCCTTAATTTTTCCTATGATTCTCAGATACCTGGGACACACAGAGAACACAGGCTGGATAACAGACCTCCAGAGTATTTTATATATGGTATTTCATGAATATCAGAGCCTCTAGGACTGGCCCTGGATTCAGATATGACTTGGAGAATAACATTTTCATTAAGACAACAATGCTGAGCTTTAGCCCACCATTATAATATTATATCTAGTCTCCTGGAAGTTACTCTGCTCCAATTTCTAAAATAATTACCATCTCTTGGCCACTGGAGCCAGTGTCCGGGCTGGTGAGGGGGTTAATTCCCTTTCATAAGACTCTTCCTTGCACCCACCCAGCCCTGCCATCGCTCCACCCACCCCACTCCAGCCACCGCCTCCTCCTCCTCCTCAGTAACACAGATTATGTCATACATATATGATATCCTTCAAATGAAATGCTCCAAATATGAAGTCTTTTGAGCACCAACATGATGTTCTAAAGAAATGTCATTGAAGCATTTCAGATTTTGGTTTGTTTGTTTCTTTTCAGTTTTGGCCAGGGCTGGGCTTGAACCCACCACCTCCAGCATATGGGGCCAGCGCCCCACTCCTTTGAGCCACAGGCGCTGCCCTATTTCAGGTTTTGGATTAGAGCTGCAAGTGAGATGGCGGACTGAAGCCAGGTTTCCACAGAGGTTCCCATCCTGAAGGAGAGTTAAGGGATGAAAATTTAGCAAGTAACCTCATGGATTAGAGCAGCACCAAGTGAGAAAGTTGAAGAACACTCATCAACCCCGCTGAGGAAAGCTGCGACCACGAGGACGCAAACAAAAGGTACAAAACCCACCACCAAGTGGACAGGAGTCCCCCCTCCCCCATCTGATTGGCTTAAGAGCCCCACAAACAAATGGGCAGAAATCAAAGGCCCTCCCACTACACTTCACGGGAGAGACCTACTAAAATCTGGACCTACCTCCCTTACTAGGGTGCCTAGGCGTTCCCCTGCCAGGAATAAACTGGTATAAAACTATAAATGTCCTTTGCCGGCAACTCTGAGCTCCTAGCACTTCCCCCCACTCTCTCTGAGGTCTGAAAGCCTGTCCCCCAGGAGTTTGGATTCTTGGGTGACTTCTAGACGGGAGAGGACAGTCACTGAGCTGCAGCTGGTCAGCGCTGATTCTGGGGCATGGGAGAGAGGTGAGGACAGTCAGCAGAGGGCGACCCTCACCAGGGCAGCACTTCCCTGAGGCGTGGTGCAGTAGCCCTCCTTGGGCAATAATACAACCAAGGCATAAAACTGAGTGGAACTGTGTGACCTTGCTACTGGTGGCTCTGGGCTTCCGGCGCTCCCCCTGCCCTCGCTCTGTGGTCTGGAGACCTGAGCGCCTGCTGTGTGGCTGGGCAAGGAACTGGGTAGGACTGAGTGTGTTCACTGTTGGTGGCTCTGGGCTCCCACTGCCCCCCCCCCCACCCTCACTCTGAAGCCTGAAGGCTTGAGCTGCAGCCGTCGGCTGGACGAGAGACTGGGAGGAGCTGAGTGTGCTCGCTGCTGGCGGCTCTGGGCTCCCTGTGGCTCTGGGCTCCTGGTGGCTCTGGGCTCCCGGCACTCCCCCCGCCCTCACTCTGTGATCTGGAGACCTGAGCACCTGTGGGCAGCCGGGCAAGGAACTAAGTGGAACTGAGTGTGTTCACTGCTAGTGACCCTGTGTTCCCACCGCTCCCCCTCCTCCCTGCCCTCACTCTGAAACCTGGAGGCTTGGGCTGCGGTAGCGCAACAGAACTAAAGGTTGGGAGGAACTGAGTGTGCTGGATGCCGACGGCACTGGGCTCCCAGCGCCCCACCCCACTCTCACTCTGGGATCTGGAGGCCTGTCACCTGGGAGTCCAGATTCTTGGGGGATTTGTCAGGGCATGGACAGTGCCCGAACTGCGGCTGGTCAGTCCTGATTCTGAGACGCAGAAGTGAGGCTGGGAGGAGACCCACATCAGAGAGGCAGTTCTCTGAGGCAGCTGAAGCCACACCCACTGCCTCCCTGGGCAACCAGAGGAGGCCACCCCTGAGTATAGGATTTGCCTGAGGTGACTCACAGACCCGGGAAACTTACAGGGCAGGGATGACTCAGAGAACTGAGACTTCAGCCCAGAGCAAGTGCTTCACTGGGGTCAAACAGAAACCAGCTGAAAATAAGTCAGAACCACTTAGCCCCACCACACCAGACAGGGCCCCAGTCTCTCAGGCCACAACACTGAATGGGCCCTCAACTAAACCCCAGGGGCAAAATCAAAGGGAGTAAAACAACCATGGGGCAGAATCAGCGCAAAAACTCTGGTAACATGAATAACCAGAATAGATCAACCCCCCAAGTAAAGATATGGCAGATATAATTGAAGATCCCATTCATAAACAACTGGTAGACATCTCAGAAATCGAATTCAGAATTTGGATTGCAGACAAGATTGATAAAATGGAATTAGGAATCCGAGGAGAAATTTAAAAGTTGTCTCAAGAATTTAACGAATTTAAAGACAAAACCACCAAAGACTTAGACACACTGAAGGAAGAATTTGCAGCCCTTAAAGATATGAAAAATACAGTAGAATCCCTCAGCAACAGAATGGAGCAAGCAGAAGAAAGGATTTCTGACATTGAAGATAAAGCCTTTGAATGCTCCCAAACTCTCAAAAAGGAAGAGAAATGGAGAGCAAAAATGGATCATTCTCTTAGAGAGCTCTGGGATAATTCGAAGAAGGCTAATATATAAAAAATAGCATTTCCAGAAAACAATGAAGTGGCATTGATGGGCACAGAGGCCCTTCTGCATGAAATTATGAAAGAGAATTTTCCAGACATGCCTAGAGATTCTGAAATTCAGATATCAGACAGTTTCAGAACTCCAGCATGGTTCAACCCCAATAAGTCATCCCCCAGACATATCATAATTAGCTTCACTAAAGTTAACATGAAGAAGAAAATTCTCAAGGTTATCAGGTGAAAGAAAGCCATTACCTACAAAGGTAAGAACATTAGAATGACTGCAGATCTCTCTGCTGAAACTTTTCAAGCCAGAAGAGGGTGGTCATCCACTTTTAATCTCACAAAGCAAAATAACTTTCAACCCCGGATCTTGTAACCAGCTAAACTGAGTTTCATCTATGATGGAGAAATTAAATACTTTAATGACATTCATATGTTGAAGAAATTTGCCACAATCAAACCAGCTCTTCAGAATATTCTCAGACCTATCCTCCATAATGACCAACCCAATCCTCTACTACAAACACAAACTCACTCAGAAACTTCTGATCAAACTCCAAATTATACAATGACAAAAAGATTAAAATGTCCACTGGACTTTTGAAAAATTTGATACCCAAACTTTCACCAAACTTATCAATAGTCTCCATAAATGTGAATGGCTTAAACTGTCCTCTAAAGAGGCATAGGTTAGCTGACTGGATACAAAAACTCAGACCAGATATCTGTTGCTTACAAGAGTCACATCTTAACTTAAAAGACAAATACAGACTCAGGGTGAAAGGATGGTCATCCATATTTCAGGCAAATGGTAACCAGAAAAAAGCAGGTGTTGCAATTTTATTGCGGACACAATAGGCTTTAAACCAACAAAAGTAAGGAAGGACAAGAATGGTCACTTCATATTTGTTAAGGGTAATACTCAATATGATGAGATTTCAATTATTAATATCTATGCACCCAACCAGAATGCACCTCAATTTATAAGAGAAACTCTAACAGACATGAGCAACTAGATTTTCTCCAGCTCCATAATAGTTGGAGATTTTAACACTCCTTTGGCAGGATGGATTGATCCTCCAACAAAAAGCTGACTAAAGAAATTTTAGATTTAAATCTAACCATCCAGCATTTAGATTTAGCAGACATCTACAGATCATTTCATCCTAACAAAACTGAATACACATACTTCTCATCAGCCCACGGAACTTACTCCAAGATCAATCACATCTTAGGTCACAAGTCTAACCTTGGTAAATTTAGAGGAATAGAGGTTATTCCATGCATGTTCTCGGACCATCATGGAATAAAACTTGAGCTGAGTAACAACAGGAATCTGCATACTCATATAAAAACATGGAAGTTAAATAACCTCATGCTGAATGATAGCTGGGTCAGAGATGAGATTAAGAAGGAAATTGCCAAATTTTTGGAAAAAAACGACAATGAAGACATGAACTATCAGAACCTCTGGAACACCGCAAAGGCAGTTCTAAGAGGGAAATTTATAGCACTGCAAGCCTTTCTCAGGAGAACGGAAAGAAAGTTAGGAACTTAATGGGACATCTCAAGCAACTGGAAAAGGAAGAACACTCCAACCCCAAACCCAGTAGAAGAAAAGAAATAACCAAAATCAGAGCAGAACTAAATGAAATTGAAAACAAAAGAATAATACAAGAGATCAATAAATCAAAAAGCTGGTTTTTTGAAAAGGTCAACAAAATAGCTAAACCGTTGGCCAACCTTCAGGAAAATAAGAGTAAAATCTCTAATCTCATCAATCAGAAATGACAGAGATGAAATAACAACAGACTGCTCAGAAATCCAAAAAATCCTTAATGAATATTATAAGAAACTTTACTCTCAGAAATATGAAAATCTGAAGGGAATTGACCCATACTCGGAAGCTCATCACCTTCCAAGACTTAACCAGAATCAAGTGGAAATGTTGAACAGGCCCATATCAAGTTCGGAAATAACATCAACCATACAAAACTTCCCCAAAAAGAAAAGCCTGGGACCAGATGGTTTCACATCAGAATTCTACATAACCTTTAAAGAGGAATTAGTACCGGGCAGCACCTGTGGCTCAGTGAGTAGGGCGCCGGCCGCATATGCCGAGGGTGGCGGGTTCAAACCCAGCACCAGCCAAACTGCAACAAAAAAATAGCCGGGCGTTGTGGTGGGCTCCTGTAGTCCCAGCTTCTCAGGAGGCTGAGGCAAGAGAATCGCATAAGCCCAAGAGCTGGAGGTTGCTGTGAGCCATGTGACGCCACGGCACTCTACCCGAGGGTGGTAGAGTGAGACTCTGTCTCTATAAAAAAAAGAAAAAAAAAAAGAGGAATTAGTACTTATACTACTCAACCTGTTCCAAAAGGTAGAAAAAGAAGGAAGACTACCCAACATGTTCTATAAGCAAATATCACCCTGATCCCCAAACCAGGAAAAGACCCAACAAGAAAAGAAAATTATAGACCAATATCACTAATGAATATAGATGCAAAAATATTCAACAAGATCCTAACAAACAGAATCCAGCAACACATCAAACAAATTATATATCATGATCAAGTTGGCTTTATCCCAGGATCTCAAGGCTGGTTCAATATAGGTAAATCTATAAGTGTAATTCAGCACATAAACAAAGTAAAAAACAAAGACCATATGATTCTCTCAATCGATGCAGAAAAAGCTTTTGATAACATCCAACATCCCTTCATGATCAGAACACTTAAGAAAATTGGTATAGAAGGGACATTTCTTAAACTGATAGAGGTCATCTACAGTAAACCCACAGCCAATATCATATTGAACGGAGTTAAATTGGAATTATTTCCACCTAGATCAGGAACCAGACAAGGCTGCCCATTGTCTCCATTGCTTTTTGACATTGTAATGGAAGTTTTAGCCACCGCAATTAGGGAAGAAAAGGCGATCAAGGGTATCCACATAGGGTCAGAAGAGATCAAACTTTCGCTCTTCACAGATGATATGATTGTATATCTGGAAAACACTAGGGACTCTACTACAAAACTCTTAGAAGTGATCAAGGAATACAGCAATGTCTCAGGTTACAAAATCAACATTCATAAATTGGTAGCCTTTATATATTACCAACAGTAGTCAAGCTGAAAAACAGTTAAGGAATCTATTCCATTCAGAGTAGTGCCAAAGAAGATGAACTATTTGGGAGTTTATCTAACAAAGGACGTGAAAGACCTATATAAAGAGAACTATGAAACTCTAAGAAAAGAGATAGCCGAGAATGTTAATATATGGAAAAACATACCATGCTCATGGCTGGGAAGAATCAACATTGTTAAAATGTCTACTCTACCCAAAGCAATATATAACTTCAACGCAATCCTTATTAAAGTTCCACTGTCATACTTTAAAGATCTTGAAAAAACAACACTTCGTTTTATACGGAATAAGAAAAAAACTCAAATAGCCAAGACATTACTCAGCAATAAAAACAAAGCAGGAGGAATCACGCTACCAGACCTCAGACTATACTAAAATCGATAGTGATCAAAACAGCATGGTATTGGCACAAAAACAGAGAAGTAGATGTCTGGAACAGAATAGAGAACCAAGAGATGAATCCAGCTACTTACCGTTATTTAATCTTTGACAAGCCAATTAAAAACATTCAGTGGGGAAAAGATTCTCTATTTAACAAATGGTGCTGGGTGAACTGGCTGGCAACCTGTAGAAGACTGAAACTGGACCCACACCTTTCACCATTAACCAAGATAGACTCTCACTGGTTCAAAGATTTAAACTTAAGACATGAAACTATAAAAATACTAGAGGAGAGTGCAGGGAAAATCCTTGAAGAAATCAGTCTGGGCGAGTATTTTATGAGGATGATCCCCTGGGCAATTGAAGCAGCTTCAAAAATATACTACTGGGACTTGATCAAACTAAAAAGCTTTTGCACAGCCAATAACACAGGAAGTAAAGCAAGCAGACAGCCCTCAGAATGGGAGAAGATGTTTGCAGGTTATGTCTCCGACAAAGGTTTAATAACCAGAATCTACAGAGAACTCAAATGCATTAACAAGAAAAAAACAAGGGATACCATCGCACGCTGGGCAAGGGATTTGAAGAGAAACTTTTCTGAAGAAGACAGGCGCGTGGCTTTCAGACATATGAAAAAATGCTCATCATCTTTAATCATCAGAGAAATGCAAATCAAAACTACTTTGAGATATCATCTAACTCCAGTGAGACTAGCCTATATCACAAAATCCCAAGACCAGAGATGTTGGCGTGGATGTGGAGAAAAGGGAACACTTCTGCACTGCTGGTGGGAATGCAAATTAATACATTCCTTTTGGAAAGATATATGGAGAACACTCAGAGATCTAAAAATAGATCTGCCATTCAATCCTGTAATTCCTCTGCTGGGCATATACCCAGAAGACCAAAAACCACATCATAACAAAGATATTTGTACCAGAATGTTTATTGCAGCCCTATTCATAATTGCTAAGTCATGGAAAAAACCCAAGTGCCCATCGATCCACGAATGGATTAATAAACAGTGGTATATGTATACCGTGGAATACTATGCAGCCTTAAAGAAAGATGGAGACTTTACCTCTTTCATGTTTACATGGATGGAGCTGGAACATATTCTTCTTGGTAAAGTATCTCAAGAATGGAAGAAAAAGTATCCAATGTACTCAGCCCTACTATGAAACTAATTTAGGGCTTTCACATGAAAGCTATAACCCAGTTACAACCGAAGAATAGGGGGAAGGGGGAAAGGGTGGGGAGGGAGGGGGGAGATGGGTAGAGGGAGGGGCATTGAAAGGATCACACCTGTGGTGCATATTACAAGGGTATATGTGAGGCTTGGTAAATGTGGAATGTAAATGTCTTAGCAAAGTAACTAAGAAAATGCCAGGAGGGCTATGTCAACTAATGCGATGAAAATGTGTCAAATGGTCTATGAACCAAGTGTATTGTGCCCCATGATCATATTGATGTACACAGCTATGATTTAATAAAATAAAAAATAAAAAAATAATAATAATTACCATCTCTTGGAAAACCATTTTGCATAGTGAACAAAAACACCGGACATAAAACAGACTGCTTGGATTGGATCCTGGCTGAATAACCTTGGCAGATCACATAATCCTTCTGTACTTCACGTTCTCATCTCAAAATGGGAATAATAATTTTAATATATACCTAGTAGTGTTATTAGAAGGATTAAATGAGTTATTATATGCAACATGCTAAGAATTATGCCTGACATATAGTAAACCTTCAACAAATGTTAGCCATTATTAATATCACCTTCTAAAAATACCTGGAGTCCTTAACCAAAATGCAGATTTTTTTTTTTTTTTTTTTTTTTGTAGAGACAGAGTCTCACTGTACCTCCCTCGGGTAGAGTGCCGTGGCGTCACACAGCTCACAGCAACCTCTAACTCTTGGGCTTACGCGATTCTCTTGCCTCAGCCTCCCGAGCAGCTGGGACTACAGGCGCCCGCCACAATGCCCGGCTATTCAAAATGCAGATTTTAATGTTGGCCCCTTGGGAAATGCTGATTTTTTTAATTAGCTAAAGTACCAGTAATTAACTTACAATCTGCAATCCTCCCAAACTGCTTGGCATCTCATGATATTTAAAGTTCATATGTATTCTCTCAATGTTTACATATCAAAACTTTTCAAATAGAGACAAGCTTCGTAACTTTCTCATTCCTATTCCTTACCCAGACAAGATGCTCAATTAGAACATCTACACACTGTCTCTTAAACAGTAGAAATACGCCAAATGTAGAGGGTGTCATAATGCAATTAACAGAATACAATTTACAAAAGTCATTAAGAGATAACAAAGTGGTGAGGAATACAAAAGATTATAAAGATTCTGATTTAGAATGAAGAAAAGAGGAAGTTCAGATTCACAAGCTGTGTCTTTGTATTGAATTATATGGTGCCAGTTGTGAATATTGGGTCTCTGCACTACCAACAATTCCTGACTATCTACTTTGCAGGATCGTGCAGGGAGATATTTTTCTGTGCTGCATAAATAGCAGGAAGCATTTTTTGGTGATATTCTTGAGGGAGTCATAAATGGTCTCACCTACACAATAAAAGATAATTACTTTTCTTTTATGGTATTTTTTCTTTTCTGTATTCACGTAAGTGAATAGAGAGACAAAGGAACTTAAAAGCAGACTTGTGACTTCCTTCTCTTCTATGCCTGACCTTCCTATTCACGGTGAAATTTTCTTTACTGTGAAGGCTCCAAACACCTCAAAACCTGAGGAACCATTCAGGAAGTTTCATGACACAGGGGGAACAGTGAAGGGCAGAGTGTTTTTTCCTTGCTCTAAGATGGAGCACTGAATAAAGATATTTTCGTATTAAGAGTCACACTTCATAGGCTGAGAGCAAGGCAGGCACTTGGATAATGTCTGGTGTTTCACAGACGCTCCAAAGACTTCCCTGCACCAATAATGTCTCCATAATGAAAATACAAGCAAAACTTAGGCCCAGTAAACTATTTCCTACTGAGATGTGTGAAATCAAAAGAAATACCAACACGGCTATAGCTGCACTTAAGAAATTGAATTTCAACCTATCACGGCAACCCTATACCCTTTGTTACATTATTCTTGTAAATGGGTTACTGAAACTTCATTTGGTGGACCAACTTATCTTTATGAAGTTTCAGCCAAATTTCAGTCCCTCTAAAGAATTCAGAGTTATTTGTGAAAACAAACAATATTAACATGCATGAAATGGTATCAGAATGTCTGAAATAAAATGTATAAAACTTGGTAACACCTCTTTAGTATTCCATGAATTCATCATTGTGCCCCCAAAAAATACAGGGAAGAAAGTGTACAGGGGCCTACTTTGAAGGCATAGACCCAGGTCTCATAAGGACACTCCGTCTCCTGGGCAGCACCCCCATCACACCCCTGGCAAGTTCTAAGAATCACCTGTAGCCGCTGCCTGTTCTTCTCCTTTCCAAATGTGAGTATTTACTGATACTCTCCTGCTCCCATACTACCATTGTCTGTTGGGTATGTGGTGGACATATAGTATGTGCATGTGTGTTTAAAGTTAATAAATTATTAAAGCAAGAGCAGTCATATCCCAATCTGATGCAAATATAGAATATGATAAGATCAGAGTCCTTGATTTTTGGCATCATGTGTTGGGTTATCTCCTTTGAAGAGGGACTCAGTACATTCTGTGAGTAGAAAGGAGTAAAAGACTCACCTGTGACAGAAACTCAACTTCAGTAAACTTTATTAATTTCCAAAATATCAGATGTTCTTCTTGATGGGAGTGTTGTACATCCGGTTCTGTTGGCATCAGGCCTAGCTGCGGCTTTGCTGTACCTTTCCACTAAGGACGGATTCTCCCCATCAGGATCTTCTCGGGCTTCTCCATGTGACTTGCCTTGTCTAGTGAACTGTGAACAGATGTGAAATGTACCAATTCTAAGAAAAAGCTTGAACAACCCCAGTCGCCTTGCCTCCCCCCATTAAAACAAACAAACAAACAACAGAAAACAAACAAAAAATCCCAGCGTCCACGTTCTTGGGAACACCACTTTAGCAGCTTGGGCACTAGAATGGAGATTGTGACGGGAGGGCCACAGGGTAATTAGAATTAAAATAGAAAGGTGAGAAATAAATATTAGTTGCTCTGAACTACTTAGAACTGGGGAGTGTTTATTAGTGTAGCAGGACCTAGATGAGGGAGTCTGAGATAGACTGGGAGGATTTGTCTGGTGGAGGGAAAGACGCACCCTCAAATAATAATACCAAACAGGAGGAAAGGAACAACAACGTGTTTTTGAGGAGCAGCGAAGGCCTGAACAGAACAGAGGTGATGCCAAGAAGCGAGGTGTGAACACTGATAGGTGGCCTTTTTTAGGCAATGAGAAATCTAAAAACTAGATACGGGGGGTTATGCTTCATGTAGTAACACTGATAAAAGTTCATACTTTTAGGAAAAAGCTGACAAGATCAAAATGCATGTAATGATAATTTGGGTGTTATGAACTAGAAAAAATGATGAGGGAGGAAATACCAGAAATTCTGGAAAAGTGAAATGAATTAACATAGATTATCAGTAAATAAGAAAAGAAAAAGTCAAATTCATGAGTTTGGATTCAGAACTAATACTATAAACCACTATTTTAGGATGAAAATAATTAGTGGTGAATTCAAAATGAGGATAATTGCATGAGGTCATAAAACCAGCAAAGAGAGCAGCATTTTCCATGAAAATGTTACTAAATGCATTTATTTGTCCTCATCCTACCATTTCAAATATGGGAAAATTTGATAATAAAATAAATACAAATATTTTTAGATACAGTGATTTAGCACAATTCTTCATAGTTTATGATTCACTTACATTATCTCATGATGCTTGCAGCAAATTACATAAAGCATAATACTGGCATCCTTCTCTTAACAGATGAAAAAAAACCCTGAGAAAAACAAAGAGAGTAATTTTGCCAAAGGTGCCCTATTGGAAGGTGACAGACCAGGTTTATCCTTTAACTCCAAACTCTGTGCTTTTTTACTTTGTCACCTGATGTTCTATGAAGCACAGCATTCTACAGAAAACATACATGCACAACATTTGATAAAATCCTCTAAGTTTCTCCAATTGTTCCTGAAGAGAACATTGTACAGTGATTAGAGAAACAGAACTCTCAAAAATACTCACCTCCACCCTCGCCTAACTTTCCTGTTCTCTGCACAGAGCCTACTTACTCTATTTAACCCAGAAATATGGATCATTCAGAGAGAATTCTTCAGAATTATTTCCCCATTAGTTTTGAGAACTACTTCCTTGAGGCAGTAATGAAGCTCTGTGTAACCCTTTTATCATGCCTTACAAGAGATAAAGTGAATATTACTTTCAGCTTTGAAATTGAGCATTACTGGGGCTGGAAAGGCATAATTTGTTTCGGGTTCTTATGAGTCACATATTTTAACAAAGCCCAATGTGTAATCTTTTGTCACAATGTTGTAAAAAGCTTTTCTTTAGTATTATTCTTGCTCATGCTTAAGTTATTAGCAATAATTTAAGCTATAATTAAAAATAACATTTCAGCCCTGAATCTCCAAGGAGGCACTCTACAAATTTTTGGTGTTTGCTTCAGTCCAGCAATGTTAGGAATTTAGTCAAAACAAAACAAAATAAATTATTTACTAAGTACACCTTCCAGAAAAACGAGGTTCATTTCCATTGTTCCTGATGGTTCTCCCCACCCTAAAATCGGCTAGATAATTTAGCCTTCAATGCTACCATAATTCACTCTGGAAAAGAGGGCTTAAAGAATGTTTGTTTAATTGAGCTTAGATGTTTTAGTTTCGTGATCGACAGTATATGAAAAGTGAACACCCGTAAGTGGATATTGCTCAGGATCTTGGGGAGAGGTTTGTTATGCCCACGGTGATGCAGTGCAGATTCTCGCCCACCTTCCAGATGGGGCCTAAAAACACCAGTTGCATCCTTTTGAAACAGACGACTGAAAACCAGAGCTGTCCACACATGTAGACCATATCCTCAAGAGAATAAAGCAATCTGGGTAGAACTGGATTTGATAAAGGCCTCTAGAATGCGGGATTATTCCAGTATGTCTAGGACCTTCTATGAGGAGAAAATGTGGTGTGTGTGATTATCTTAGATTCTGGATTAGTAGCTTGGAGTCTCTAGTAAGAGGAATCACCTCTCTTCTGTAAGGTAAAAGATGCTGCCATCCTGAAGGAGCTCCTATCACCTAACCCCCCAATCAGACGGCCCGAAACTCTGTGTCCAGGTTCATGTTGATTAGTGTGTCATCTTTTAAGATGTAAATAATCCAGATCAATTAAAGGTTCAATACCTCGGTGGGAAAAAAATCATTCAGCCGGATTACTTTTTTGCTAATATAAAATGAAATTCATCCACTCTGAGGCCAATTAAAACAAGCCTGGTGAGGATATTAAAAAGCAAGAAAACTTTGTATTTCATGTGTTGGGCAATGGTGAATTACTGGACTTGCTTTGGTGAGAGTGAAAAAACCATATTTAAGAAAATTAGTTATAGGATTTGAGTTAGATTATGACCACATAACAGATAAGCATGATCTCAGGCTCATTAGTCACTGACCTCTGCTTTGTCAAAAGCCTGCTGCGTGATACGCAAAATGCACCTTGCGTCTCTATTTTTTTTTTTGAAGTGTTACACGAAAGTTGTATTTTATTTCCTTCCTTCCTTCCTTCCTTCCTTCCTTCCTTCCTTCCTTCCTTCCTTCCTTCCTTCCTTCCTTCCTTCCTTCCTTCCTTCCTCCCTCCCTTTCTCCCTTCCTTCCTGCACATAAATTTTTTTTACTACATGGACGAATTGAATAGTAGTGAACTCTGGGCTTTTAGCATATCTGTTACCTGAATAGTGTGCCCTATACTGAACAGGTACTTTTTTATCCCTCCACCTTTTTCTTAATTTATAATGTTCTTTACACCTTAATATGACCATGTACACCCATTGTTTTACCACCCACTGATTAGTGAAAGCATGTGGTGTTTGTTTTCCCATTCTTGGAATAGGCATTATTTATCCCTTTTATGGCTGAATAGTACTCCATGACATCTTAGCGTGTGTCTGTGTGTTTGTGTAGATGTGTATATATATGTGCATGTATGTGTGTGTGGGTGTGTATATATATCCACAGTAGAACCACTATAAGTTGACCACAAGGGACTATAACGAACGGGTCAACATATGGAGGTGGTCAGCATAAGGAACTCAGCCTACTGTACATGTGTCCAGTCTATGTAAATCAGGTGTTCTAAAGGAGGTGATCAGTGTAGGAGGTGGTTAACTATGGAGGTTCTACTGTAAACACGCACACACACATGCACACGCGCGTGCACGCACACACATGTATGACTTCCCCAATTCCTGGTAAGTCCGAGTGTGTCCACCTGTTACAACCTGACAATTGTCCACTTGGCTGGTCAGTCATCTTACCTACTTCTTGCACCAATCCCTGGGTTTAGCCACTGGACCCTCAGTCCACGTACATTTTGGATCCCTATTTAAGGATGGACTATCGGGAACCACAGTGTTGTTACTTCAACTAATTTCAAACATCATCTGTACCTGGAATCTCAGAGTGCTTTAAATCCTGTCATTTATATTATAACAGCCCCGTTTTGTGGTTAAATCTTTAGAGGGGTCTAGAGTCTGCAGATGGACTGTTGAGATTCAAACTGCTTCCAGAGCTTCCTAGCGTTCTGACATAGACTACCCTGTTTTCCCGAAAATAAGACAGTGTCTTATTTTAAGGTGTGCTCCCAAAGATGCGCTAGGTCTTATTTTCAGGGGACGTCTCATCTTTCCTGTAAGTAGGTCTTATTTTCGGAGGATGTCTTATTTTGGGGAAAAAGGGTAGTAAGTTATTTAACTAACCTCAGTTTACAAAATGAGATTAGTGGTTCTGCCTGTCTTAAAATATAAATGAGATAATTACCCTACACTTCAGTAGTTTTATACCCATTGACCCCCCTGTATCACACTCTTGGCCCACAAATAGAGATATAAATCTGGGTTTGCAAATGTTCACTTTTTTTTAAAGAACTAAATCAGGAATTTAATGATTGGATGGGATCATTCAGGTAGGTTTCCCAAAAAGGCAGTCTCATTACATAATGACGGACATGTGTCTTGTGCGAACTAGAGCTGGCCAGAGATACTGGACAGTGCAATGACAAAGAGTCCATATTTTCTAACTGCAGAGGAAAGAAAGAAAGAAACAGAGATAGAAATTAGTAAACAGATTGTGGGGAACAGGGAGGCCAAGAAGTGGGTAATGTTATGTCAGCTTTTAGCTGTGACATTAGGTACTTTAAGAAATGTTACTTCCAATTATAGCCTAAGAATATGGGGAAAGGGGAAAGGGAGGGGAGGGGAAGGATGGGTGGAGGGAGGGTGATTGGTGGGATCACACCTACGGTGCATCTTACAAGGGTATATGTGAAACTTATTAAATGCAGAATATGAATGTTTTAACACAATAACTAAGAAAAAGCCAAAAAGGCTATGTTAACCAGTGTGACGAAAATATTTCCAATTGTATATGAAACCAGTGCATGGTACCTCATGATTGCATTAATGTACACAGCTATGATTTAATAAAAAAGAAAGAAAGAAAGAAATGTTACTTGTACATTTCTCTCCTCAAGATGGTGGGACCTGTCTACACCTAAAACATCTTAGAACCCAATTATACCAGTTTCAGAAGTGTATTTTTCCAGCATATATTATTTCTGATTTTTCTGGGAAAAAAAGAAGTTTATTAGAGAGAATTTTGAAAGGATAGAAAAGCACATTTGTGAATTTTATATCTGCCTATTATCTCCACTGTGACATTAATGATGAAAATTTCTTTTCCTTCCTATCAATTCCTGTTCTAAGAGATAACTATTTCAATTTACTTGTCACTGCACTTACCCTTTTAGGCTATAAGCTCCTTGAATATATAAAATGAGTTATGTTCAGGGTTTTGTTAAACCCATGATTAAAGAAGGAAGTCTGCATAAAGATGAAATCTTTTGGATCCTCTAAATATTAAATCCTAACGGGGAAACCTTTAATATGCAGTCAGTATGACATGGAATGGAGAAATAATACATAAGATGAAGAGGCGACTTCTTCCCATTAACAAAAGTATTCATGATACCTGTCACACAGCGGTGAGACAGGCTTTGTTCAGGACTGTTGTGATAGGTGTGGGCACAACAGCAAGGGGTTCTGCAACAGGATAGAGAGAATAGACTCAACTGCAAATGCAAAAAGAAACAAAAGTGGAAAGTTATAACCAGGGGTTTGGGTTGGGGGGTCCGTGAATGAACAGTAACTAAGAGAAAAAATCAGGTGTAAAGAAAAATTCTGGTAAAATTGGCAACACAGGGTACTTAGTGAAGGCACATGGGGTGTCATCTGGAGAATGGCAGTGCACCAGGACTTTGATTAGATATCCGTAGTGATCGGATATTGAAGGTGAGGGATTCTGGCTAAGTCCACTTGGTGGGATTTTTTTCTAAAATGGGACTCTTGAGGACATGTCCAAGGGTGGGGCATAGTTGAAAAAGAGCCCAGAGAATCTTTTTTATTTTATTTTATTTTTTTGGTTTTTAATACTTTATTTATTTATTTATCTTTTTTTTTTTTTTTTTTTAGAGGCTGCAAGTTGAAAACAAATTACTGAGAATCTTGATTAAAGCTTGGTCAGAGAGAATCTTTGTCATCCCCCAAAGCATAGTTACTAGAAAAGGGAGAATAAATTTTTATTTGGAAAAAAAATGGGCTGGCACAAGATAGGAAATTCTAATGTCACTTAGATTTTTAAAATGACACTGAAGCTGCCCCATGACGGTGTGCCTGGCCTTTTGTGTATCTCACCAGCAGGCAACCACACTGACAATGAAAACCGATTCAACTAGAGCAACAAACATCATCATGCAGGATCGGCTGAACAAAAGGAACCAGGAGAACAAGCTTTACAAACGAGAAAAGCTCAGTATCTTGGCAACCTTTTGTGGTGGGTTATTTTTAAAAAATGGATAATATGGTGTGCTATTTCTAATTTATTCAGCTACAGACTGAGTGATAGCAACATCACAACCCCAGACACTGCATGTCATCTTGATACTGTATTTCTTAAATACAGCGATACTTATTTTATTTTTTCATATTTAGTTTTGCTGTGGTGGTGGTGGGGGGAAAGCCTTAAAACAGTATTTAACTTATTCCTTTCACTATGTTGCTTTACTGACAAGTCAGTGCTTTTTGCTCATTAATTTCTTTTTTAATTTTGAGAAATATTTCTAGAGCTTAGTGCTTCTATTACAGAGATATTTTGGAAAATATGACTTCTGTGTTTCCTTTTCAGTCAGGAATATCTTTAAAAGAACACACGAGGATTTAATTTGCTGGTCTTGAATTTTCTGTGAAATACACTCTTTATGGCATGAAGACATAAGTAAACAAAATATTACTGAAACACAAACACTCAAGAACAAATTAAGTCCCCCAAATTAGATGCATTTGTGTGTCAGGCACTGTACTGGGTGCTGGCTGTGTGTGCAGAGATGAATATGAAAAAGACTGGACTTTGTGTGATTCACAGGCCAGTTGCAAATATTATAATGATCCCTTATAATTGCCGTAAGTTAGATTGTTTACCAAGCCTCCCCCCGCCCCCAAAGAAGGGACTAGTTTAAAGTCTATGTGGGATTCATAATTAGCTGATTGTTTGGAAGAAATACTAACCTTTGTTAAATGCTTACTTTTCTGCTCCTCTCAGGTTCGGGATTGGGAACAGTAGCTCAAGGGCAAATCAGAGGCCTCTGCAAAGCACGTCTGCCTTCTGTTCTTCAAGTGCAATTTGTAGGTTGAGTCTGGCCATCTTACCACAGATATGTGAAAATCAGACCAGCCATTCTCATACGAGGTTATAACAGACACGTAGTGCCTAATTTCCTTTATGTAGATTATTTTGCTGTTATAATCACCAACAAGATATTATACTCTATATAATGAAATGTATACGTGGTGCTATTTTTCTCATTAATCTTTTTTATATGCAATTTCTTTTTCTAGTTAGTTGGGTTTTATCTTACAAGGCCAAGTATAATAAATGTTGGTTAAATTTATAAATGAATGGGTGAGTATTTCACCCTTTCCCTCCCAGAGAGCGTTTCCGCCTTTGCCTTCTCTCTCTCCTCATCCTCTTTGGATGAGTTTCCATAAACATTGTGGTTGCAGCTGCAAATCGCTGTCTCCCTCCCCTCCACAGCCAGGTGGCTCTCAGTGCCTTCCATTAGGTTTCTCATGCCTGGCAGAAGGCTAGTTTGTTTGTTTTTGTTTGTTTACATGTGTGAAAACATCCCATGCCACAGTGATATCCGGACATTACTACCCCAGGGTCGGTCTCTCGCTCTCCCCATCCTCCCTCCCATTGTGTAGTAACTGCTGATGGGAGGAAATTCCCATATCCACGAGGCTCAGTGACTTCCAAAGCTGGGCTTTCCCTACTGTGCCTCAATATCTCTCCCAGTTTTTGCTAATTTCTGCTTTCATACAATTGATAGACAAAAATATTAACTGAGAAAACACTTCGAGGTTGGCCGTTCTATCTTCGTGTATACAGAACCTCTTATTCAGTTTTTGTACCTGCTGTTCCACAACCACTTTAAGATTTGTGCGTGCAGTTGGGAGGAGCTGCGGCATGTGAATCCCAACTGGCACCAAGAAATACTTGATTGTACATACAATTCTATGCTTGCGCTTTCCAAATCCTGTAGATGTCATTTCGCATCTTCCCCGTCTCCAAAGCAAGCTGAACACTGCCAGGGGCCCAGCTCGCACTTCGATATCATCCGTATAATCAGATCTGCCTTTGCCTCCTGTGATAGCACTGACGGGGTTTTGCCGTCTCTTGCTTCAGCTTTCCTGGAGAACCCCTTTACAGAGTTTAAATAGCCTTGTTTTGGTTTGTACGCTAGTGTCAAAGAGATGTTTTATCTGCATAAGCTACCTGGGCGTATTAACCTGTGATAGCATCTCTCTTTTGTTTTTAATCACTCCCATTTGTCTTCTTCCAGATTTGTTATTTATTTTCTTTGGAGAGGATCCACAGAACCCGCATGAAAATACAGAACTATGCATTGTGTGAGTAGACTCGCGTCCCTCTCCTGGTCAAGGTGATTTATTTCTTCTCTCACCCACTGAGTGTTTGAATATGGGTCACTTTGATATATAACATCCTCTGTTATGTCAGCAACTTAGCTGGCAAATGCTATTTTGGATCTAGATTTAAGGAAAGAAAATTATTTATGGTTAATCATCAAAGCCATATTTTCAAATGCGCTAATTAACAATTTTCCCACCTTTCTACTGTGGCCTGTTTCAGTACCCTCAGAAATTCACGATCAGCTCTTTTTAGCTCTCTGGCGTGTCACCTGCCCTGGGTGTCACACCTCCTTCAAAGCTCGCCAGCCTATGCAGGCAGCTGCCTACCTAAGTCTTGTGACCAGTATTCATAATGCTAGTGGTCTCCAGATTCTAATGCTTTTTCCTCTCTCTTATAATATTATTGTAATTTTCCTTTTGCTGACCTTTTTACTTTTTATCCACATGCCTTTGATCCAAAGGTTTTTGTTAGAATTTTTTTTGAAGAGCTGAAAGACTCAGCAGAATACCATCACATGTCAAATCTCTCCCAAAACACCAAGTTTTACTTTAATCATGCTAGTCAAATTCTGAGTTGATGTATTTTCTGTAAAATAATTTCTAACACTTTCATTAATTGGCACACATTACTTCTGTTTTATGCGACTTACAATTTTCTTTCTCCGAAAACCTTCCCTTGATTTCTAATTCCTCTCACTTACTGTCTGCGTTTAACATTTCCCTAACATTTCCTTTACACGTTTTACACTGACAATGTAGCAAATTCTCTCACCTGTACTTTGATTTTTTGCTATTTCAGCTTCAATTTCCTCCCTTTTGTTTTTCTACCCTTGCTATCTCCAGAAAGTATTTCTGCAGCCTTATGGAATATTGATTTTCTTCTTGAAAGCCTCATCTTTACTCAATCCCTTTAAAAATTATCCTCACCTCATTTTTAACTTTCTCAGTCCACTCTCTGACATCTTGAAAGGGCATCTGAGCTTCACTCCCTTAATCCTCTCGTAAGTTCTTTCTGTTCTAACATCTCACCCTCCTTTTGCCATTGTAAGTTAATTCTTCTAGCTCTAAAATTGTCCTACAAAATTCTTCATAGCTTTTTTCAAAGAAGGGATTGCCTGCTATTGATTATAAGAGAAATGAAGCAGGAGAATTTTCCAGAAGGTAAAAAACTGAAGCAGAGAAGTAGCTTCTCAATACCCCCTCTTGGCAACCTGGAATCATTCTGCCTGGCAAGGCTGGAGCCCATTCAAATGTTCATGCACCTCTTGTTAGAAGCCAGGCTTTGGAAGGGAAGTCAGACCTCACCTCTTTGAACAAGACAGACAAGACCTGTGAGATAAAGCCCAAATCTGCTGCTCCAGAATCTTTAAGAGGCGTTTTTCTTAAATCACTGAACTCATTCTCATCATCTCTCCCCTATAGATGCAGCAAACTTTAACTTCCTTTCTCAAGTGGGCCAGATCTGATCCTATCACACCTTGAAACCATCACACTGGTTCCTCTTCTTGGAACGTTCTGTTCTCCAACCTCCACATCCAATTAGCTTCAGTTCAGAGACCTGCTCTTTCTGGCTCTGATTTCCTGAATGGGACATTTTTCATGTTTTCCTGGGACACTTTGTATTTATCCAAGTACACCTTTTATCACATCTTATTATGACTATCAGGCTCCTTGTGCCAGACGATACGTTTCTGAGAGTCCAAAATCATCTCAGAGGCCTCTTTAGCATGGTGGCCGGGGCACAGCCTGGAGCAGCACCAGCCGCGACTTTTACTGGTGTGTGGACTTCGGGGAATCCCTCATCTCTCTGTGTCTCATTTCCTCATCTGTAAATTAAGGATGCTGTTACTATTTGCCTCATAATCTTTCACTGGTGAGAATCAAATACAACGGAAACTCCATTGTTGACACCTCTGTACGTTAACCACCTCTGTACAGTGACCACCTCCTTACGTTGATCTAATTTTCACAGACTGAACGTGCACCACATGTACGTCCTATGTTGACAACCTCCGTATGTTGACTAGTTTGTTACAGTTCCTTGGGAGGTCCATGTACAGAGGTTCTACTGTACTTAGAAGAATTATCAGTCTGACTCACAGTAAATACTGTATAAAAGTTTACTTATTTGAATAATAATAATTACTGTTATTATTGGTTACAGACATACTTCAAGGATCTCTAATACAATCTGTCATACAATAGTGTTCAATTAATGTTTGTGGGGAAAAAATGAACTAATGAAAGAATGAATAATATTGAAAATAAATCTAGAAAACCCCAAGGACTCAACTACAAAACTCTTAGAAGTGATCAAGGAATACAGTAGCATCTCAGGATATAAAACCAATACTCACAAATCAGTAGCTTTTATATATACTAACAGCCAAGATGAAAATATAGTCAAGGACTCTGTTCTCTATTCCTTTTATAGTAGTGCCAAAGAAGATGAAATATTTGGGAATTTGCCTAACAAAGGACGTGAAAGATCTCTATAAAGAGAATTATGAATTTCTGAGAAAAGAAATAGCTGAAGATGTTAACACATGGAAAAACATACCATGCTCATGGCTGGGAAAAATCAACATTGTTAAAATGTCCATATTACCCAAAGCAATATACAAATTTAATGCAATCCCTATCAAAGCACCACTGTCATACTTTAAAGATCTGCAAAAAAAAAAAAATGTACTTCATTTTATATGGAACCATAAAAAACCTCAAATAGCCAAGACATTACTCAGAAATAAAAACAAATCAGGAGGAAGCACACTACCAGAATTTAATATATACTATAAATCTGTAGTGATCAAAACAGCATGGTACTGGCACAAAAATAGAGAGATAGATGTATGAAATAGAATTGAGAACCAAGAGATGGACTCAGACACTTATTGTCATTTGATCTTTGATAAGCCTATCAAAAATATAAATTGGGAGAAAGATTCTCTATTTAACAAATGGTGCTGGGAGAATTGGCTGGCGACTTGTAGAAGACTGAAACTGGACCCACACCTTTCACCATTAACAAAAATTGACTCTCACTGGATAAAGGAGTTAAACTTAAGACATGAAACAATAAAGATTCTTGGAGAGAGTGCAAGAGAAACACTTGAAGAAATTGGCCTGGGACAATACTTTACGAGGAGGACCCTCCCCCCCAGGCAATTGAAGAAACACCAAATATACGTTACTGGGATCTGATCAAACTAGAAAGTTTCTGCATGGCCAAGAACACAGTAAGTAAAGCAAGCAGACAGGCCTCAGAATGGGAGGGGATATTTGCAGGTTATGTTTCTGACAAAGGTTTGATAACAAGAATCCACAGAGAACTCAAATGTATTAGCAAGAAAGAACAAGTGATCCCATCTCAGGCTGGGCAAGGGACTTGAACAGAAACTTCTCTGAAGAAGACAGACGCACGGCCTATAGACTTATGAAGAAATGCTCATCATCCTAAATCATCAGGGAAATGCAAATCAAAACCACTTTGAGATGTCATCTAACTCCCGTAAGAGTGGCTCACATAACAAAATCCCAAAACTACAGATGTTGGTGTGGATGTGGAGAAAAGGGAACACTTCTGCACTGCTGGTGGGAGTGCAAGCTAATACATCCCTTTTGGAAAGAAATGTGGAGAATACTCAGGGATCTAAAAGTAGACCTGCCTTTTGATCCTGCAATTCCTCTAACAGGAGTATATCCAAAAGACCAAAAATCACTTTATAACAAAGATATTTGCGGGCGGCGCCTGTGGCTCAAGGAGTAGGGCGCCCGTCCCATATGCCGGAGGTGGCGGGTTCAAACCTAGCCCCGGCCAAAAAATAAATAAATAAATAAATAAACAAAGATATTTGCACCAGATTGTTCATTGCAGCTCAATTCATAATAGCCAATTCATGGGAGAAGCCCAATTGCCCGTTGACCCATGAATGGATTAATAAACTGTGGTATACCATGGAATATTAGGCAGCCTTAAAAAAAGATGGAGACTACCTCTTTTATGTTTACATGGCTGGAGCTGGAACATATCCTACTTAGTAAAGTATCTCAAGAATGGCGGAAAAAGTATCCAGTGTACTCAGTACTATTATGAAACCAATTTACAATCACTCACACTTTCATATGAAAACTAGATCACAACTATGGCCCAAGATGAAGGAGGGAGGAGGAGGTGGGGTGGGGAGGGGGGAAGTCAGATGGAGGGAGGGTGAACGGTGGGATTATACCTATGATGCATAATGGGAGGGTACATGTCAGATCTATTAGTATAGAGTATAAATGTCTTAACACAACAATTACGTCAATAAGGTGAGGGATATATTAACCAGTACGATGTAAGCATTCCTAATTATATATGAAATCAGCACATTGTACCCCATAAATGCATTAATGTATACACAATCTACCTCTTTATGATTTAAAAAAGAAAAACAAAAGAAAATAAAGCACTTAGATAACAATCTGCCAAGTGAGAAAATGCATAGAAGTTGAACACCTAAGAATGGGAATTTCCCAGATGCCAGACTGCTCTCTTTTTTTCTCTTAAACTGGCAGATTGGTCTAGAAAGGAGTTGACTTTCCAGAGGAAACTTCAACTAAAAATAGCTAGGTACTGATAATAAGTGTGTGCTGTAGAGGTAGCCTTTGCTATCTCCAGAAACTTCCTTTCTGACCTCTTTACAAACTATACTTTTGCCAAATTTCTGCATTTGCCATAATAAGCAAAGGAAACTTTTCTCATCTGTCACAGGCTAAATTCCTTCTTACACACAAATCCTGTCCATTCCACACTCCTATCTCCTTTTTATTGAATTTGCAGGAGAATAATGTTAGCATGCCTATGCAAATAAACATCCTATGAGCCTCTGTTCTTTCAGATAATTTTCAGCTATTTGCCTGTAAGGATCATGTGTTGCTGCTGTTACTGTTTTCATCCCTATCACAGCTCTGGAGAGGCAGCCAAAATCCTCTCGGCTAGTTGAATGCAGAAAAAAAGAGCAGGGCATTTGTATACCCTTCCTTCTTTCTTCTTGTTTTTAAAATAGATTCACATGCCTAGCCACACATCAAATTTGCCCTGAAATGATGCGATACCAAAATATTGATTTTTCATGATTCATTTTTGTATTTTTCCCTTTCTGAGTTGATATTGACTGAAAACTCACGGTGTGGTATAAGGCAGACATAGGAAATAGGCCTTTTTAAGAAGTCTACAGTATAGTCCCTTTTGTAATGTTAATTTTGCAGTGTTTTGCATACAATAATAATAATTCTAGTAAAAATTAGTATTTATTAAGCACTTCCTATGTACCAGGCATTTTTCCAAGTGCTTTATACACATGAACTTGTTTAATTCTCACAATAATCTGCGACAATGCTATTAGTATCCTACCTCACACACAAGGAAACTGAGCATCAGAGATCCAGAGATCACACAGCCATTATCTGATATTGCACTCACATGTGTTGAATAAAATATGTGAATAACTTAAATTAAAAACTACACAGTACTATTATGAATCCAGTGAGATAAAAATATTTGCTCTTTAGTATAGTGCCTTATAGAAGATCTAGGGAGGGAAGTGATGGCGGCCAGACCTAAGTTTTGAATTATGGTGTTTGAGCTCTGTACTGCAGAGAAGATCTGAAATGGGCATGAGGAGAGAAGAGGAATAAATAATTGAAAGTAATTGAGGTGCAGACTTTGCATTTGACACTGACCAAATAATTCTTATTTATTATATAATTTAAGCGTCAAATTATTCTCATGACAAGGTCCCGTTATTATCTCCATTTTATAGAAGAGGAAATCAAGGCTCAGAAAGGAATAAGTACATTTCTAAGGATCCCGGACTGATTAGTTAGTGGAGGAAGATTGAGACCAGGCACTCTAATGACAGAACTACACTCATTGGCTGCACACAGCTTCTGTTGCTGCAAAGACTATTTCGATTCACTGGTTCCACAGGAAGGAAAGGAATTGGCATGCAAACACATGCAGTATTAACTAGGGGGTAGAAATAACATGTTCAAAGATTCAGGAAAGTTGAAATATACGGAAATAAATGATAGCAGTTACCTCTTCAATTTCCAATATTGTCAGTAGATATAATAAAAGAATGATATTGAGCTTTACTGTTGTTTACATAATTATCTAAATGTTTTTACCTAACATTTCTGAATTCTTTTAGAGGTAACCTTTGGTGGAGCTATATTCAAGTAGCTGCCAGTCTAACAGAAGGATGAGGAAAGAATGACAGGCAGGTGACCTTCATAATTTACAGGTGTGTAGTATGTGATGACACGTCAGCCAACAAGAAGCCTCAGATACAACAGTGCTCTCGTGTAATAACAGGGTGTTTTACTGCACCCGTTCTCTGTTTTGGTGTGTTTAGATGCACAAATGCTTTCAATTGTGCTACAGTTGCCTGGAGTAGTCAGTACAGCCTTGCTGCCCAGGTTTGCAGCCCAGGAACAAGGCCTGGTGTGTACTAGGCTGTGTGTCTAGTTTTGTGTAGTGCTCTCTGTGAGGTTTGCACAGTGACAACATTGCCTAATGAAGCATTTTTCAGAAGGAGTCCCCGTCAGTAAGTGATGTATGACTGTACTTTACCTCAAAACAGAATCTCACGAACAAGGAGGGACTTGCATTTAACTTGCTGGATCCCTCGGGTACCTTCTTTCTTTCTGTATCTGTCTGAGTTTACAGTGACCCAACCAGTCTAACTGGGCTGCTGGGCACACACACCCAAGAACCCACCATTCTTATCATTATTACTAAAATCATCCTCTTAACAACCACTCAAGGCTCCTTAGGGAGTTCTTTATTCCCCGAATACTCTAAGCTATTTCTGAGCTCCTTCTTTATTCTAGCACTTAGAAAAATCAATCTCATTTTTTCATGCACAAAAAATAATCTCCAAGTTGGTTAAATGACATTAGTTTGCTGTTGCTGCTGTAAAACATTGCCACGCATTTAGTGGCTTACAATAGCAGAAGTTGATTCTCTCGCTGTTCTGAATGGCAGGTCCGGGTGGGACCTTATGGGGCAGAGCAAGCCTTCAGAGCACTGTTCTCCCTGTGAAGGCTCGAGAGAAGCCTGGTCTTTTTTGGCTTCCAGAGTTTGCTGCTTTCCTTGGCCCGTGACCACGTCTTTAGCTTCCATTTTCACATGTCTTTCTCCGACTCTGAACCTCCTCCCTCCCCCTTACAAGGATCCTTGTGAATACATCAGACCCACTGGGATAATCCAGAATACTACCTCCATTTTAAGATCTGTAATTTATTCTTATTTGCAAAGTCCTTTTTACTGTGTAAGGTATCATACTTACAGATTCTGTGAATTATGATGTAAACACTTAGGGAGGCCACCGTTTTGCCTACCACAAATAGTAAAAATAAAATGATAAAAACATGAGCAGGTATAAATCTGTTTCGACATGGGGAAAATATTGTGCACATAGAATCAAATGAAGAAAGTATTTACAAAAAAAAATTATTAAACTATAACAAGTGAAAAATAATCTCCAAACATGGGAAAAACATACCACATCAAGTTAAATAGCAGCCAAATGAAACCTAGAATAATAAATACAGCCTGGAGATCAAAGGGTAAGGAAAAAAAAGACAAGCAATAAAAAAATAAGCAAAATACATGAACAAACTATTAAGTGAAAAAAGGGAAATTCAAGAGACTAATAAAAACACAAAAAGTATTCAATCTTATTAGTTAAAAAATTCAAACTAGTACAAGGCACTGCTTTTTTTTTTTGAGACAGAGTTTTACTATGTCACCCTTGGTAGAGTGCTGTGTCGTCACAGCTCACAGCAACCTCAAACTCCAGGCTGAAGCGATTCTCTTGCCTCAGCCTTCCAGTAGCTGGGACTACAGGCGCCTGCCACAACGCCAGATTGTTTTCTACTGTAGTTGTCAGTATTGTTTTAGTTGGGCCGGGCTGGATTCGAACCCACCAGCCTCAGTGTACGTGGCTGGTGCCCTAACCACTGTGCTATGGGTGCTAAGCCAGCACCGCTTTTCTTATCACATCAAAGATTTAAAAACCAAAAATACGGGTGGAACATACATGGCAAACAAAAGTTTTAAATGTCAAAAAATTTATGAGGAATAATTCCTGAACATATATCATTTATCTACAGTATCTAATACTTTATTCTGATGACTACATTTTCAGAACTCATTGTGTATAAATGAAAATAAAATATCAGTATTTTCAATCTTTTTAATTATAGCTTAATTTATACCAGACAAACTTTGTCAACTGTCTCTTTAAAAAAAATCTCAAGTCTGACAACAGATTAAAGGTGGGTTATATGTACTATGGTGGATCGTATATAATCAACATTTATATTGTCACAAAGATGCCATTTTCTTTTTTTGTAGAGACAGAGTCTCACTTTATGGCCCTCTGTAGAGTGCCGTGGCCTCACACAGGTCACAGCAACCTCCAACTCCTGGGCTTATGTGATTCTCTTGTCTCAGCCTCCCGAGCAGCTGGGACTACAGGCGCCCGCCACAACGCCTGGCTATTTTTTGGTTGCAGTTTGGCCAGGGCTGGGTTTGAACCCGCCACCCTCGGTATATGGGGCCGGTGCCTTACCGACTGAGCCACAGGCGCCGCCCAGGATGCTATTTTCAAAGACAGTTATTCACAATGCCTTATTAAAGGGCAAAACCCCAATTTAAATAGCATTGCATTCGTTAGATTAGGGTGTGCTCAGTAACAGACATCAGATGCTCAGGGGTTTAAAAAATAAAAATTTGTCTCCTGTTCATGCAAAATACACTGAGTTCAGCTGCGGCCTCTGGCAAATGGTGGCTGAGAGCCTCAGGCTGCTTCCAGGTGAAGTGGCCCTGGGTGCTCAGCCTGAGACTTTGGGGTTCAGCCCGATACTTGGTATTCCAACCCGGTAAGCACAGCTAGACATGCTGTTCTGGGTAACGGACAAAGAATTAGAAACTGGTTTCCTTTCATATCTCATAGAAAGAGGCAAATAGTGAGAACCGGAAGTTTCTAAAACTGGTATACGTCGTTGGCTCCATTTTTAAGTGTTTACACTGTGCACAGATACACACTTTTGTGGACACAGCTATGTCTGCAGCTACGAGTCTAAACTAAGGGCGAAATGCTAGGTGTGACCCTGGTCAAATCTGGCCTGCTGTCTGGTTTATGTACGACCTGCTAGCTGAGAATGGTCTTTAAAATAGTTAAATGACTGAATACATCAAAGGAATGATATTTCATGATTCATGAAAATTATATATGAAATTCAAATTTCCACATCTACAAATAAACTTTCATTGGAAACAGCCAAGATCCTTCCCTTATATATTGGCCATGACTGACACCAGGTTCAACAGCAGAGCCAAGTAGTCTGGATAGAGACCATGTAAGTCACAAAGCCTAAAATATTTATTATGTAGACCTTTCCAGAAAGTTTGCTGACCTCTGGTTCAAACACCTAGGAAAACTAGACATGAAGAAATTCTCATAATGGTTACTCATAGGTTTGGGATTCGAGATAATTATTTTTTATGGTTTATTTTATTTTTTAACAATTCCACTATGAATGAACATTACAATAATATTTGAAAAAATGGCAAAAATAATGAAAATAAAAATGATGCATATTTAGATGCCTAATAATATTGATACACCCTTAGTTCCATATGCCTGCTTTAAAAAAAAAAGATATCCAACCTAACACAAGCACCAAGAGAATTATTACTGAGGACGTGGCCCGGCTTTCCTTCCAATCTCCAATTGCAGGTCTCTTGCCCCTCAGTCTAGTCTCCTGCCACATGCCCTTCCTCTCAGTTCTGCAAATAAACCGAGCTCCTTCTGTCATCACAGCCTCTACGCTTGCTGTTCCCTGGAGAGCCCTTCCTCCAGATTTTCACACGGTTGACAACCTTGTCATTTACATCGTAGTACGAATGTTACCTCGGGAGAAATCGTTCCTCACTCTCCTCTGTAATGTTGTTCACTAGTGTAGTCAGTCCCTGTCAAATTTCTGTTTTATTTTCTCTGTACACTTATCACCATGTGCTTTATTTCATTTATTTGTCAATTTTCATCTTGATTGTCTGTTACCCCCATTAGGGTTTAATATCAATGAAAACAGACGCCTTATCAGTCTATGTCTAACAGTATGCAACCAATAGCAGATTTAAAAATTGCCCAATGATTGAAAAGTAATTATGTCAAATCAATATATGCGTACATATACACCCGTCTGTGTGCATGTGTATATACAGACACAGTAACGTTTTAAGGAATACTAGTGAAAAGCAAAGTCTCTGTTGAGGAAATCCTCTGTAGTTCAGCAATATTTCCAACTTTGTGTATGTCATTTATTGACATGTTTAACATTGCCAGTGGCAATACGAAAGTGAATAGCTCTTATATCATACATAATGTACTGTTGTTGAAAAGAAAACGTGCTACTCTAATAGAATTTAGCAAAAATAATTAAAACAAATTTCTTTGAAAAATGTTTTTTTAATAGTTTTGTTGCAAATAGAATTTCATTTTTTTCATGGCTGAATAATATTTCACTGCATATATGCATATATATCTATACTGCATATATTATATATTATATATATGCACACATGCACATTTTACTTATCCATTCATCCATATGTAGACACTTGGGTTATTTCCACATCTTGACTAATGTGAATGGTGCTGCAGTGGACACTAGAGTTCAGATATCTCTTTGATAAATGACTTCCTTTCTTTTGGATAAATGCCCCACAGTGGGAATTCTAGGTCATATGGTAGATTTACTTTTAGTTTTTTTGAGATGATTTACATCATTTTCCATATTGGGTGTGCTAATTGACTTTCCCACCAGCGGCACACCAGCATTCACCTTTCTCTGTGTTACTGGAAGCATTTATTATTTTTTGTCTTTTTGATAATAGCCATATACCTGGGGTGAGATATTATCTCTTTGTGGTTTTGATTTCCATTTCCCTAATTTTGTGTGTTAAACATTTTTTCATACACCTGTTGATCATTTGTATATATTATTTTATAATATGTCTATTCAGATCATTTGCCCATTTTAAAATGAGATTTGGACCTTCTGCTACTGAGTTGCTTGAGTTTCGTATATATTCTGGTTACTAATCTCCTGTCAAATGGATAGTCTGAAAATATTTTCTGCCATTCTGTGGGCTGTTTCTTCACTCTGTTGATTGTTTCCTTTCTTTGCTGTGCAGAAGCTTCTTCGCTGAGTGTGATGCTATTTTTGCTTTTGTTCCTCATGCTTTTGAGATTTTAAACAAATATTTTCTCAGACTAGAGTCCTGGTTTCCCCAGTGTTTTCTTCTAGTACTTTCACAGTTTGAAGGCTCCCGTTGAGGTCTTTAATTCATTTTTATTTGATTTTTACATATGGTAAGAGATAGGGTCTGGTTTAATTTTCCTGCATATGGATATCAAGTTTTCACTTCACCATTTATTAAAAAGACTGTTATTTCCCCATTGCATATTCTCACAGCCTTTGTTGAAAATGTGTTGGTGTAAATGTGTGGATTTATTTCTAGGACTTCTCTTTTGTTCCATTGGCCTGTGAATCTGAGATTTTAGAGACATTGTTTTATCATACTGGCATATTAATTCAATAATTTGAAAGTCTATAACAATACACCAAACGGTATTGACATCTAGTACTTTTTCATGGCCATGGTTAACTCTCTTTTAATTTCTGTGGCCATTGTTTCCAAAGGAACTCAACAGCAGCCCATGTCAGAGTATATGCATGGAGCCATTTAATGAATGAGAAAGAATATCCATTTGTCTGTTCAACCTATATTTACTTAACAGCTGCCCCCTGATAAACACCATATCTCCTGGACACACAAGGATACACTGCATATGTGCTCACGAGTGTGTTAGCCAAGACCGTGTGTTTCTGGAACCAGTAGCCCGGCACGGACTTGCTGGCTCAGGCGGCAACCCTTCCGTGGTGTAGTAGCAGGAGCTCCCTTGGCTGCCTTCTCTGTGACATTTTTGGAAATCATCTATGTGAACATATTTCTTTAGATCTCCCAGAGCTTCTGCAAACCATTCCATAATACTGTGTACTAAATCATTTTCTGCTGAAATCTGGCTTCACTAGATTCTGTTCTCTGAAACTGAAACCTGAACCCCAAGTAGTCATCTTTCAAAGACTATATTCACAGATGTCTCCGTCTTTGGACTCCGAGAAACAGTGTGTTCAATGTTAAAAGTTGGTTTAGCATCTCACTTGGTAAATAGTGGGGCTACAAACTCCAATTCCAAAGCAAGATCTAAAATGTCGATTATGATGTGATCATTCAAATCATTCAGAATAGGTTTATATTAATTCTTTATTAGTGAAATGAAATACAAACTTTAAAAAATAATGTATCATCTTCCAGACATCTAAGGTGTTACTGATCTAAGAATTAAAATATTGGTGTAAAGCGTACTAGCTACAGAGGGCTTGACACGGTCACACAGAAAGCCCTCAGTTGTTAAGTGATTTTGATTATAATGTCATTATTGCTGAATACCAAATGAGATAATAATGTAAAGTGCTTCCCTAAGTGATAAAACGCTGTACACGTTGCTGACAGTATCATCTACATTAATGCCTTACATTTCCTAATGCCATAAAGACAATAGCCCAGTGTCATAATATTGTAACTAAGGGGCGATTTATTTCATATTTTGTCTACTGCAGCCCTAGATAGAAATGACATCAAGGCTCCCTCACTCTATAGGCAAGATTTAAGTTAAGCAGCATTAGTGTAAACAACAGAGAAATCCAATAACTGAATTCCCATGAGAGTCTTTCCAGGTCAAGGCAGAGGGCTGAGTGTAGAACAGCTTAAATCCCTGCTTCTCACGTTCTACTTTACTTCAGGGATCTTGAGCTGCCATTATAACACCTTTCACCAGACCGCACTTGAAATTGAAAATAAATCAATCTTAAGGTGATAGAAATTACTGCTGCCTGACTGGGTCACTTTGTCATTCCACAGGAAGCCTGCATTGGCGGTGGATAGAGAATTGACTGGTCTTTTTCTTTCACTTTGTCTCATCACAGACTAAAAATATTAACGGCAACAACATTTTCCCTATGAACACTAACCCATGAATTATTAGAAATTACAGGATGCTTCCTACTTACATTTTTACATCCTCTGAACTCAACTAAAATCTCCTTTGAGTTCCAGAACTTAACAATTTAAAAGCATAAAAAAGCCTGCCCTGCTATTGATATGCATGTGTGTATAAAGTATTAATAGAGTGTATAAATATAAATAATATGGAATTATATAATTTTTATAGGTGACCCAACTTTCATAGATTGTCTTCTCGACTAGTTAACTACATTTTACTTTCTTTGAATTTATGAATTCAGAGTGTGTACATACCCATTCATAAAACGTCATTTTTGCCTCCACTGACTGACTTATGATTTCTTCTGTTTCCAGTGAGTGGCTCTTTCTAACGCATAGCTGCCTTTCTGCCTGTCTTTTGTTTATTCTTTCATATACAAGTCATCAATATATTCTTTTCATTTGCCTCATAGTCTCACGATGCATCTTTTCTCCCAATTTCTTCACCCCATGCCGTCCTCGTCCTCACTGCTGCACCCGGGCGCTGGCCGTCCCATTTCCAGACCCAGTTCTCTTTCCTGCTCTCCCGCACACACTTCCTCCTTCTGGATCCAGCCTTCAGACAGTGATTTTTGTCTTGCTACCCTCTTGCTCATTCCCACCATCTTTTGTTCATTTTACCAAATTAGAAATTTTTTATCTTACGAAAAAGTTCACCTATCTAAGGGAACAGATGTGAAGAGGTTTCTCTGCCACACAATAGCTAGCAAGGATCCCTGCTAAGCTGTAAGTTACCACGAGGGCGCATAGTGGGTAACAATTCCCCGGTATAATATATTATTACTTTGGAGGTGATGGAATAGCATTATTGATATTTAACAAAATAACAGTGTTTAAAAAATGCCACAGAAAGAATGCTCATCAGTGGAAATCGTTTTGATTTGTTGAAGTCTGCCTCTTAGGCAGCTCCCCCGTTTTTAAAAACCTCCTTCACCATTGCCATGAGCCATAGTCTAGGTGGTTGCGATATGGTCTGGGAAAGCTTCTTTTCCAATTCCGTGATTTTTTTCATAGGCTGTGTTCCCAGAAAACAACACCCCTCTTCTCCTCTTCACTTGCCTAGGACCACCGTGATTTAGGCCACAATTTCCCTCCCCTCAAATACCTTTCTTAATTATCTTCCTTATAGACTGTTACGCTTTTATATCAAAGCCACAGTAGACATGCAAAATTTTTACTCTTCCATGTAAGAGCTCTGTCTCCCAATATATCCATCAACTTTACTTTTCTTACTGCAGTATAACCTGCTTTGGCTGGGTGTGGCGTTTCAAATTATTTTGCTTTCTTCATTCTTACCCTTTGTTTATATTTATGTCTCTAGGATGTTATGAGATACGATGTTCTTTTATGTGATATTCTTCTCATATTATTTGTTTGCATCTACCTACATGAAATATCCCTCGGGCTGCTGTCCTGGGTGAGCACACAGTCAGTACCTCTGGACACCCTTCAGATGGATGGCAGCAGCGTGGCCAGTTGACAGCTGAAAGTGACAACATGGCAACAAACATTCGGTGCTTTCATATAAATGAACATTATTTCTGGCAGCTTCAGCATGATTCCAGAAAAGACTTGCAATATATACCCAGAGGATTGCTAAGTGGTTGGCTACAGGAGAGTATCTATAATTTTTTAAACAGCTTTATTGAGATATCAATGATATACAAAAATGGTACATATTTCAGGTATACATATATATGTACATGTTAAGAAATGATCACCATAACCCAACTAATTAGCATATCTATGTATCATCTGTACATAACGTGTGTGGGAGGTAAGAAAGTTTATCCTCTTAGAGAATTTCAAGTATACAATATAATTGTGTTCCTTATCATCACCATTTATCTATAATGTTTTATGAGCAAAAGGACAATATATGCATCTCTCATGTACACTTATATGTACATAAAACTTGTAATATATGTATATATAAATGTGTATTCTTGACACAATAATTAGATGATATGTAATTTTGTAATACATACAAATATTACATGACAAGTTATATAATGTTTAAATAGTAAGGAATTCAAATATTTAAGAATGAAATGCATTAAATTTTAACATTTGTTAATTCTAAGAGATAGACATATGATGGGATATTGTGTCTTTTTTCAAATTTCTTGATATTCAGATTTTTTCATTAAAAATGAAGATAGCAATGACTACTCTGCATAATTAAAGAGGTTTTGTGAGATCAATAACAATTTATACCTTGATGTCATTTTATTTAAGTCCTATAGAACATCTTGTTTCATTTCAATATTTTTGTTGTTGTTATTGCTGCTGTTGTTGTTTTTGAGACAGAGCCTCAAGCTGTCACCCTGGGTAGAGTGCTGTGATATCACAGCTCACAGCAAGCTCCAACTCCTGGGCTCAAGTGATTCTCCTATCTCCGCCTCCCAAGTAGCTGGGACTACAGGCACCTGCCACAATGCCCGGCTATTGTTTTTTTTTTTTTTTTTGTAGAGACAGAGTCTCACTTTATGGCCCTCGGTAGAGTTCCGTGGCCTCACACAGCTCACAGCAACCTCCAACACCTGGGCTTAAGTGATTCTCTTGCCTCAGCCTCCCGAGCAGCTGGGACTACAGGCACCCACCACAACGCCCGGCTATTTTTTGGTTGCAGTTTGGTCGGGGCCGGGTTTGAACCCGCCACCCTCGGTATATGGGGCCGGCGCCTTACCGACTGAGCCACAGGCGCTGCCCCCGGCTATTGTTTTAATTGCAGCTGTCATTGTTGTTTGGTGGGCCGGGGCTGGATTCGAACCCGTCAGCTCAGGTGTATGTGGCTGGTGCCTTAGCTGCTTGAGGCATAGGCATCGAGCCTCATTTCAGTATTTCCTAAGCAGATTTCCAGTTATGTTTGCCTGCCTTGCTAACCTAGGTGCACTGCTTTGCATGAAAGTTATAGTTTTAATTTTAACTAAAACTTCAGCATGTATCTTCCTGCATGTGAACTTGTGAACTCACGAGGTATATATAGCTCTCTGTGAACTTATGTGTGATATGCGTGTGCTCTAGGCAGATGGATTCATATTTAAAATTGTTTTAGCTTTCTGAGCTTATAAGGAGAATCAGACCTGTAATCCAGTGTTCAAAACAACTCGCAGCATAATCATTTGAAGAAGGGCCTTGCATCTGTTCCTGGTGAGTGAGTCATTCCATACAGATCCCTGACATCTGTGTCCCATGTTCTCACACACATATGAAGGAACATTGTCCTTAGACCATTGTACAAATGCCAACTTCTAAATTTTCTTATTCTACAATGCTTTTCTGTATTATACTCCAATCTTAGCAAATTTTTTCTATTGCAATAATTAAACTCACTACCCCTTGGTCAAATTGGCACAAAATTTCCCAGTTTGCAATTCAGTAGTACAAATAGAATGCTTTGCATTAAGCATAATTCCAAAATTATAAATCATGTTTTTATGAGAAGTACCTCATTACTTACTATTATACTTGTGATAATAATTCTTTAATAATTTTTTCCACTTAAACAAAGATGAAAGCCGGGCACGGTGGCTCATGCCTATAATCCCAGCACTGTGGGAGGCTGAGGAGGGAGAATTGCTTGAGCTCAGGAGTTGGAGACTCGCCTGAATGACAGTGAGACCCTGATTCATGAAAAAAATGGAAAAACCTAGCGGGGCCTGTGGTGAGCGCCTGTAATCCCAGCGGCTTCCGGAGGCTGAGGCAGCAGGGTGCCCACAGTCCGAGTCTGAGGTTGCAATGAGCTACCACGCCCACTGCACTCTGCTCAGGGGCATAGGGTGGGACCCTGTCCCAACAACAACAAAAAAGATGAATGATTCAATCCAAATCAATGTATTGTGAAATTATTCAGAGAACCGGTTACCTTTTTTATGATATTAAGGAAACATAAAATAAATGTATCTAAGAACTAAAACAAATGTACCTTTATCTCAATGTCTTGGACTTCATATATTTAAACAAATAATGATTCAAATTTGGTTCTTACCTGAAATCACTCACCCTCAGTGCTAAAATGGGTGGGTGCGTGGATGGGTACACGGATGGATAGACAGACAGACAGAGACACTACATACACTCTCACACACGTATACTCCCTGTCTTTACTCAAATATGGATACTAAATATCTCTTTTTTTCTTGGTGCCCACAAACAAGATGAACACATTATTGTTTCTGTTGTTTGCTTCTTATTTTGTTGCTGTTTTTCTCTGTTCTCCCAGTTTTTCAGGAGCAGGAGGTTAATTTAATCATGATCATCAGGCTTTGTCAACACTGTCCTTTTTGGCCCCTCTTCTGTTTTATTTCACCCTCTCTCTGATTCCCATTCATTTCCCGCCCCCCTGTCCAAAGACACTGTCTACAGCGCATTTGATACACTCTTCTGAATATTTTAAGTGAGAAAAATTTATTTTCACTTGTAAAATCCTATTTTATTAGGGAATTAGAGAAAAAATGGCTATGTCTAAACAAATGGTTAGTTGACCATTTCGATGAAACTAACCAGCTGCTAATATCTAATTAACATTTACCAAGGCCGTACTCAAAGAAATGCAGGCATTATTAAACCATGCTTTAAGAACTTTCCAAGACATAGTTTAAGGAATTTTCACATAAGTTTTGTTATAATAATAATTCACCTTGATTACACACATTTTAGACATGAGAAAACTGAAGCTAATGGTAGTTAAGGAACTTTTTTTAGTTTAAAAAACTGAAAGAATGTGGCAATGCTAAATAATTTTATGATATTAAATCCATTTTGAGTGAATGAAATAATGTTTGCATGAGTGAATACATGAATAAATTTGACACATATACCCCTTAGAAACTTGTGTTTATCATCTAGTGAACATTAACTAGGAAACATTAACTGAGGAAAGAAAAGCAATTGGGAAACAATTGGGAAATTTAAGTCTAGCAAATTTCTAGTACCAATAATAAAGGTCAAATATAATTTTTAGGTAAGAATATATGGAATTAGCAGGGTGAGAAAGTGAGAGAGTTTTCAGGTTGCTAACATACAAACAGCTGGAATTTTTTTTTTTTTTTTTTGTAGAGACAGAGTCTCACTTTATGGCCCTCGGTAGAGTGCCGTGGCCTCACACAGCTCACAGCAACCTCCAACTCCTGGGCTTAGGCGATTCTCTTGCCTCAGCCTCCTGAGTAGCTGGGACTACAGGTGCCCGCCACAACGCCCGGCTATTTTTCGGTTGCATTTCGGCCGGGGCCGGGTTTGAACCTGCCACCCTCGGTATATGGGGCCGGCACCTTACCGACTGAGCCACAGGTGCCGCCCCAAACAGTTGGAATTTGTTAATGGAGACGGTGAGGTGAGGTTTGAAACACACAGACAATCTCAGGGAAGAATAAGGCTGCTCACATGTTTGCTTTTTGTTTTGTTCAATATGCACAAAGCAAGTTTCTTCTGGTTGAAGCTCACTTGTGCCTAAGTCGATAAAATGGATGGCAGCACAGAAGCAAAACCTTCATGGCTCACCTTGCTAATTCCATCATCAGTAGCATCAAAACTGCGGTGACTGCTATCGGCTGTAAAGATGCGCAGAAATGGGCCATCCAGTCTTTTCTACGGACGTGTACTTCCACCCTCATATAACCAGGGTCTTCCAAATTGGGTTCATTCATGCCCGGTCTGGCTGGATTTAACCTTTAGTAACATTCCAATTTTTAAAAACTTCAGAACTGATTCAAAAAAGAAAAAAAAATCTACAAACTAAGCTTGTTATGAATAAAAATTAGGTCATTTACAAACTTCCCAACAAGTGTCCTATTCAACTTCTATAAAACACTGGGTTGTATGAACATATGAAACTTTGTGTAAAAAATAAAGCAATAATATAGGTTTTAGTACATGTAGAGTTGAGTATTTATATAAATTGACAATTTATGTCAAAGAGAAATATGCAGGGATAAACCACATGCACATAAATATATGATTATTTGTTAATCTTCACATACATGTTTGAAACCCTGTGGACATGTCTGTTTATCGTTTCTCTCACCTCTATCTAATTATTATCATTGGCTCCATAACCTTTACTAACCTGAAAAAAGCCTTTTCTAAAGATGTTAAACCAGAGCAGCACCTGTGGCTCAGCTAGTAGGCTGCCGGCCTCATATACTGAAGGTGGTGGGTTCAAACCCAGCCCTGGACAAACTGCAACAAAAACAAATAAACAAAAATACAGCTAGGCGTTGTGGCAGGTGCCTGTGGTCCCAGCTACCTGGGAGGCTGAGGCAAGAGAATCACCTAGGCCCAGGAGTTGGAGGTTGCTGTGAGCTGTGACACCACAGCACTCTACTGAGGGCAATAAAGCAAGACTGTCTCTAAAAAAACAAACAACAACAAAAAAACTGTTAAACAGTGTACTAGTTTAAAGATGAGATCTGGTATCAGACAAAACTGGTTCTGAATTCTGTGATTTTTTTTTACTAGCTTTGTGGAATATGCTATACTATTTAATTTGTGGGATTTTTGCCTGCAAAAAAAATTAATAATATTGGCAGTAAAAAGGTAATATGACTTTTATTTGGGCATTTAAAATAAATAATGTATGTAACATCATTTATCACAGTACCTGGTGTAAAAAAAATTCAAAGATGGTAACTATTAAACTATCTTTATTATTTTTCCTATCTAGAGTATCTGGCTCATTCTGAACTAACTATCAAACCAAGTCACAATTTACAAAGAGTTTCTGAAATTAAAAAACTACTCGGACAATTCAGATCTCACAATTTGGATCTCAGACACAATGAAATTGAAGTGGAGACCAAAAAAAAAAAAAAAAAAAGTCAATTGCCCATTTTAATTTACTGGATGAGATTTGGCTGACCTCAGTAGAAATGTAGTCACAGACAAAATAAGACATTTACAGAATAGTTACACCTTGATTTTGTATTATTCATTCTCTCTAATTTATTCACCAGCACTTGAAATATCTTTAATGCATTTTTTTCATTCTTTCTTTTACTCTTTTTTTATTTCTATTTATTTTTCTATTTCAGGATAATGTGAGAATATAAACAACCAGGTCATAACATCTGAGTTTACTAATAGTTGCGTCCTGTAATGTGTTTTTAATTGGGCTATTTATTACTTGAAATTTCAATTAGTCTAAAGTTATCCAGGAAGATCGGAAGGGGCCAAATTTTTTTTTTTCTTTGAAAACTACATTGTGCAGTAATATTCATAGCTACACCCACTCTCCAGCAATTTTGAGTTGTGTGGAATGAGTCATAGAGACATATGCGTGTGTATTTTTATCTGGCTAGAAAATGTCATGCCCATCGAATTCTCAGTCTTCCAAATACACGCATTTCTGGACCCAAGTGTTTTTTCTCACATGCATGGAATGCAAGAGAGGGAGGGCTGCCTGCAATGCATGTAAGTCACTTTTTAAATCACTCAATAGAACTAACGTGCTACTTTTTAAAACTTTCTTTTAATGAACCTTACCACCGAGTTTATTTTTTTGCATGTTATTTTTATAAAACCCCAGATTTAAAACATCATGGTTCATTACTTAGAATGGAAAATGTGAGCCTGCCTATTAATTTTAATATTTGTGTTTGTTCTCACATCTTGTATAAGCTAATAACATAAACATGTATAAATTAGATGTGTTTGCATATTCTCAGAAAGTTAAGCAAAGAAATTGACCAGATTGATCAAACTTTTGAATAATAAGACATGTTTGAGATTAAATTTCCACACTGGTTAATGAAATAGCTGGTAATTATCCACCGTCACATTGAGTACCCTAGAACAGACTGGTTGGGCTATCTTATTTCATCAAAACAGCTGCTTATAGGACAATGTTTATTACTTTCACCTTTTGGAAAGCACCTTATATTATTAGCTTTTCAGTAGCATTCATTGGACATTTCTTCCACCTTGACACTTATTAAAATCTTAAGAAAATCAAATACTTGGGTGAAGATTATCTTACAGTCCCCATTAACCCTTGAGTTATTTGAAGCAAACTAATCCAACCCATCTTGTTATATATTCAAAATGTCTTCATCATGTTGATGTAAGGCCCCTAAACAAAGAAAGCCTGTTTCTTTAGACACAATATGATCAGAACATAGTGAGAATAGACATGATGCCCTCACCACACACACAGAGACCCTTACCTTTCCCCGGCCCCAGACTAAACGTCAAGCTCAGCTGCCTGAGGCTCAAATTCCTTTCCTGTGAGGCTGCGACCACCACTCAGCCTCAGCCTCGGCCCCACCACCCTGCAGGCCTGACTCATCCTTTCTCACACACTCAACACCTCCCAGCTGTGGCACATGCGTACTCCTTTGAGGGAAACAAAGTTGTTAATTTGACTGGAGTATTATGTGTGTGGCTGAAATGGGAAAAGACAGGGTTGGAAATATAAATTGGATTCAAAGTCTGCAAGTTTTGCCCCTTTGGCTGTGAAATTTGGGTGACTTTTGTTAAGCAATATAAATATATGTTTATGATACTTTAATAAGGAAGTGACTTGGAGCTGTGCTGTGGACATACCAACTGACAGAAGTGTATAACAAAGCTAGAGTGAACAAAACAGGGATAAAATCCTGAATTAGGGTTATGCATGTGCATGGAAAGGCGGTGAAGAGGGCCGAGGTGGTGGTGAGAGCACAGATGGGCACCCAGCTCCCCACTTACCACCTGTGGAGATTTGGGCAAGGTACTCCTCGGCTCTGACCTTTGCGTTCCTCATTTGTAAAATGAAAACAATGAACATCCTTCTTATATATTTATATGGGGAGGAGGATTTCACGGAAAATACCTACCAGGCATTTACCAGAGAACATGGCTCATAGCAGGTGCTCATGGAACACTGACTATTTCCTCACTATTATTATTATTTTATTTATTTATTTTTAGAGACAAGAGTCTCACTATGTCACCCTGGGTAGAGTGTCGTGACATCACAGCTCACAGCAACCTCCAGCTCTTGGGCTTAGGCGATTCTCTTGCCTCAGCCTCCCGAGTACCTGGGACTACAGGCGCCCGCCACAACGTCCAGCTTCCTCATTATTATTTTCATATCAAATGAACTTGACATTATATTGGCTACGATTGTCAAGACAGGAAGAAGAAGAAGAAGAAGAAGAAGGAGGAGGAAGGAGGAAGAAGGAAGAAGAAAGAAGGAAGAAGAAATTATTCTAACACTTCTAGCCTGAGTGCCTGGAATAAGAATGACATCAAAAGAATGTGAGACTGCAGGGTTGGGGACAAAAGAACTGCAGGAGGGAAGATAATAAGGTAATTTTTTTTCCTTTTGCAGCTTTTATTTGAAGGGTTGAAGGGATGGGCAGGTGGGCCTTACTCTGTAGGCAGTTAGAAACTGTGGACTAGGGCTCAGTAGTGAGCTGCCAACTCACCATTATATAAATAGACTATTACAAGTTCTGATCTGGTAACTGTTATTTTTATTTTGCTTTTGATTTTTAATCCAGTGGATAGTTTTCATTAAAGTGATCATGATGGTCCTACGGGAATCTAACTCTATCTGTAATGAAATCTAACCCGTGATAAACTATTTCCCATTCAACCATGGCTTGTAGATTCATTGATACAAACTCTGAGTCATTTCCTAGACTTATATAATCATGTTGTATGTTTATTTGGAAGAGGAACGTAGACATAATTTTGTTTATTTTCACTGTAGAAAAATGTTTGAGTTACCTCATATCGCTAAAGCTGACTCAGGGAATCTCCTCATAATTAATTCAGGGAATTTTCCCAATGTTGATGATTCCAAGAATGGAGCTGTGCTGTTTGGTTTTATCTGGGTTCTAAGCGACAATAATATTTTTCCTATCTTGGTGATTTGCCAGAACATTCACTGTAACATTTGTTCTCAAAGATCCCTGTTTTCCTCACCTCCCCATTCCATTTCTTTGCCTGACCCTTTTTAATTACCACATTTCCTCTTTCTTATGAAAATTAAATTAAAATTTTCAATCTGCTCTATTTTATGTGGCAAAATTGATACAATGTCACTCATCACCTCCAATCCCTAGATCACTTTAAAATGATATTTTTTTCTCTACTCCTTATTATAAGGTACATGGTTTAAAAATGTCTTCTTCCAGGCACCTCCAAGATTTGCTCCTCCAGTGGTCCCTTCATTTTAACATCTTCAATCTCACTGTTCTCTGACCTTAAATATATCTTGTCTATAGTTTCTGAATCATTTGCACAGTGAACATATACTTGTAATAAAAATAATGAAAGTATTTTCCCCACAATTAAAATGCACTGGATAACTCAATAGTAAAGCCAACCAAAGAAAAAGTTATTTGTTTTATCCTTCGTAGTTATCCGTAAAAGATATTTCTACTTCCTCTTGACATTTTTTAGTTTTAATTTTCTTTATGCCTCTTAAGATGCTTACCCTAAGATGCTTTGGATTTCATTTTGTGTTCTGAGCCTTGCACTTAGCAAGCACCTTGAAATCAGGCTTCATTTTTCCTGTACTCTTGTGTGGGCATGGATCACAGCGGAAGGATTGAATTAAGTGTACTTGAAGAATGTTTGTGTTAAGATTCCTGGTTTTAAAAGAAAGCTTAAAAAAAAAAAAAAAGAAAGCCATAGACAACATACTAACTGATCATTTGTGTGAAAAAAAAAACAAAAAACGAAAAACAAAAAACACAGCGACTCTTACCATCCTATTTTCCAGCGTGCTCAGGAAAGGGAAGAGAAATAACTTTTAATGAGTTTATTATTTCTGTTTAAGTCATGCTATCTTACTATATATGTTTTTGATTTAATTATTCCATAAAAAACGTTAAGATAGGCCTGGGGATTTGCCCTTTCTATGACTTTTACATATTGAATTTTTATCATTAGAAAAAAAACATTTTTCCAAGGGCAGGAGGAGCAATTGCTGTCCCTGGGTGTGGAGTTTCTGTCATGCAAGATAGTGCATTCAAGAGACCAGCTGCACAGCACCGCGTCTGCAAGCCATGTGGGGCTACACACTTACAGTTTTGGAAAGAAGGTAGATCTCTTGTTATGTGTTTATTTCTAATAATACAAATAATTTCAAAGGCTTTTCAGTCTTCATAATTTACTCCTGAAAGGCCCATGCCCTTAGAAGGTGGTACATTCTGTCCCCAGTATCCTGGACTAGTACTGCTCAAATCGTGGTCTGAAGAACAGTGCTCATCTGGGAACTACTTGTTGCTGATATGTGATAAGTACCAAATTTAAGAGTATGAACTTAGAAAATTTTACAGAAATTTGACATTGCCATATTTTTAAGATTTTAATTTATATTAGCATCAATAGATTAGAGGGACAAGGAAATTAAAAAGTGCTTCACAGATAATTTGAGAAGCTTGACCCTACAGTACTTCTCCCTTCTTTATAAGCTACTGTAATGCTACAAATTGTACATACAACTTGATTTAGTGTAATGAAATGGAAATAATTACTTTCTATAATGGAGAGTATCCTTGTGAAAATAAGTACCCTAGAAGATATTAATGTGATAAGCTGGAAACTTAAATAGGTATGTAAGACATATAAACTATTTTAACATCAGGAAACATGATGCTTTAGTCAAGGTTGTGGGGAACTATAGCCCTTGGTTATCATCTACATTTACAGCAAATTGGGACAGGGGGAAGGTCTTAGGTTTCTTGAACAACTGATGAGAAATAATTGATTCTTCCTTAGAACAAGAACAGTGCATATAGACAAATACCTGCATGTAATTTGAGGATGCATGCTGTTTGAGTTGGGGATAGTCTGGTGTGTGCTGTTGAGTTGGGGATAGTGTGGTGTGTGCTGTTGAGTTGGGGGTAGTCTGCTGTGTTCTGTTGAGTTGGGGACACTCTTCTGTGTGCTGTTGAGTTGGGGGTGTGTGGTGTGCGGTGTTGAGTTGGGGATAGTGTGGTGTGTGCTGTTGAGTTGGAGGTAGTGTGGTGTGTGCTATTGAGTTGGGAATAGTGTGGTGTGTGCTATTTGATTTGGGGGTAGTGTGGTGTGTGGTGTTGAGTTGGGGGTACTGTGGTGTGTGCTATTGGAGTTGGAGATAGTCTGCTGTGTACTGTTGAGTTGGGGTAGGGTGGTGTGTACTGTGTGAGTTGGGGGTAGTGTGGTGTGTGCTACTTAAGTTGGAGATAGTCTGCTGTGTGTTGTTGAATTGGGGGTAGTGTGGTGTGTGCTATTTGAGTTGGGGGTAGTCTGCTGTGTGCTGTTGTGTTGGGGTAGTCTGCTGTGTGCTGTTGAGTTGGGGTAGGGTGGTGTGTGCTATGTGAGTTTGGGATAGTGTGGTGTGTGGTGTTGGAGTTGGAGATAGTCTGCTGTGTGCTGTTGTGTTGGGGTAGTGTGGTGTGTGCTGTTGAGTTGGGGTATTGTGGAGATGCACAAATGACTTTGGAGATTAAAGTTCCTACCCAAGGGCAGTTTGTTCCCACCTGACCTGAGTTGTTTTGTCACCATTCATTGCACACGAGGAAACGTTCTTTGTGTGACCATAGCTTCATTAGACACAGAGGTTGCTGTTGAGGAAGCAGGAAGTGCATAGATCAGGAAGGAGAGAGCCACAAGCCTTGCCAGCTAAGAGAAAATGCTGCCCAGCAGAAATGAATCATCAGCCGATAACTCAGAAACAGCAGTCCTCTCCCCACAAACTCGGCTTTTCATTCCTCCTATGAGTTACACCTGCTTTTTCCTCTGTTGGTAATAATGTTCCTTCTTTAGGTGACTTTAATTATTTTCTAGGACTCAGAGTGATGATGATGAAGATGATAAAAATAATAATGGTAATAACTGCTCACATTCATTGAGTGTTTTGTTTATGGGTTTGCAGTCGCTACACACATACATGCACACACACATACAAAATTTGTTCTTTACAACAGCCCCAATATACGGATGAAAGACATGATACCCATGAAGACTAGTTTAATTTGCTCGATATGGCACAGCTATTAAGTGATAGAAGTAAAACAGAGATATCTTCTTTGATCAGAAGACTCCACGGGAGGTTAATCGCCCCTCCTGTGTGATCCCAACATAGCCTGCATTAATCATGTCATCAATCTTACTAGACTAGAAGTGGTAGTAGTTTGTAGTTACTTATGGAATCCTTCTCCAACTAAACTATGAACTCCAAAGAGGAAGAGAGGCACTTAAGAAATATTATAAAGACTCGAATTTTAAGTATTTTTATTTTTATTTATTTTTAATAAATCATACAATTTTATTTATCATATTTCAGTTTATAACTCTTACAATAAGGAATTCACAGTAGCATTATTACAAAGGATAAGATGTTCTAATTTTATTTTCTTCATTGAATGGTCAGGATACATCTATCTAAGCTAATACTCCTTTATCAGCTATTTGAATATCCTGAAAGTACAGCTCATGTAGCTACTTCTAGGTTGTTATTTTTATTTTTTATTTTTATTTTATTTTATTAAATCATAGCTGTGTACATCAATATGATCATGGGGCACCACACACTTGGTTCATAGAATATTTGACACATTTTCATCTCATTAGTTGACATAGCCCTCCTGGCATTTTCTTAGTTACTTTGCCAAGACATTTACATTCCACATTTGCCAAGGCTCACATGTACCCTTGTAAGATGCACCACAGGTGTGATCCTTTCAATCCCCCTCCATCTACCCACCTTCCCCCTCCTTCCCCACGCTTTCCCCCTTCCCCCTGTTCTTAGGTTGTAACTTGGTTATAGCTTTCATGTGAAGGTCCTAAGTTAGTTTCATAGTAGGGGTGAATACATTGGATATTTTTTCTTCATTCTTGAGACACTTTGCTGAGAAGAATATGTTCCAGCTCCATCCATGTAAACATGAAAGAGGTAAAGTCTCCATCTTTCTTCAAGGCTGCATAGTATTCCATGGTGTACATATACCACAATTTGTTAATCCATTTGTGGATCGATGGGCACTTGGGTTTTTTCCATGACTAGCAATTATGAATAGGGCTGCAATAAACATTCTGGTACAAATATCTTTGTTATGATGTGGTTTTTGGTCTTCTGGGTATATGCCCAGCAGAGGAATTACAGGATTGAATGGCAGATCTATTTTTAGATCTCTAAGTGTTCTCCATATATCTTTCCAAAAGGAATGTATTAATCTGCATTCCCACCAGCAGTGTAGAAGTGTTCCCTTTTCTCCACATCCACGCCAACATCTCTGTCTTGAGATTTTGTGATATAGGCTAGTCTCACTGGAGTTAGATGATATCTCAAAGTAGTTTTGATTTGCATTTCTCTGATGGTTAAAGATGATGAGCATTTTTTAATATGTCTGAAGGACGCTCGCCTGTCTTCTTCGGAGAATTGATAGTGATCAAAACAGCATGGTATTGGCACAAAAACAGAGAAGTAGATGTCTGGAACAGAATAGAGAACCAAGAGATGAACCCAGCTACTTACCGTTATTTAATCTTTGACAAGCCAATTAAAAACATCCAGTGGGGAAAAGATTCCCTATTTAATAAATGGTGCTGGGTGAACTGGCTGGCAACCTGTAGAAGACTGAAACTGGATCCACACCTTTCACCACTAACCAAGATAGACTCTTACTGGATTAAAGACCTAAACTTAAGACATGAAACTATAAAAATACTAGAAGAGAGTGCAGGGAAAACCCTTGAAGAAATTGGGTTGGGTGAATTTTTTATGAGAAGGACCCCCCGGGCGATTGAAGCAGCTTCAAAAATACACTTTTGGGACCTGATCAAACTAAAAAGCTTCTGCACAGCCAAGAACACAGTAAGTAAAACAAGCAAGCAGCCCACAGAATGGGAGAAGATATTTGCTGGTTATGTCTCCGACAAAGGTTTAATAACCAGAATCCACAGAGAACTCAAACGCATTAGCAAGAAAAGAACAAGGGATACCATCACAGGCTGGGCAAGAGACTTTAAGTATTTTTAGAAATAAATACCCAACAGCTAACCAAAAAGTGACTCAATAAATATTTGTTGAAAATAAGCATGAATGAATAAATAAGTACTTACCTGAATAAATGAATTTCATAATTAAAGATGGCATAACCAAAAGCTGAATAAATAAATCTCATAATTAAGTCCTGTAGTTAGTAATAAAAATCCTGTTAGAGGAAGTGATATCTTTCTTTTCAAATTTTCAACTTTGTTAATGAGGGTTACTTCTGTGGCATACGAAACAACAAAGCAGTGTTTAGCTTGATGTCTGGAGGCAGACCTTATAACTGTGAATTAATAGCAAAAGTCAGCTAATATGGGTAAAAGACTTGTAACACCTGAAACAATATAACTCCTAGAAAAACACATATGTAACAAAACCATACAACATTGGTCTGTACAATGATTTTTTTGGATATCACACAAAAAAATCAGGTTGGAAATACAAAAATAAACAAATGGAACTCTCTCAAAGGATAAAGCTTCTGCATCGCAAAGGAAACAATATAAATTGGGATAAAATGTTTGAAAACCATATATCTGACTAAAAGTAATATCCAAACTATGTGAAGAGCTTACAAAACTATATATAGCCGAGGGCGGCGCCTGTGGCTCAATGGGTAAGACACTGGCCCCATATACTGAGGGTGGTGGGTTCAAACCCAACCCCGGGCCAAACTGCCACAAAAAAATAGCCGGGCATTGTGGTGGGTGCCTGTAGTCCCAGCTCCTCGGGAGGCTGAGGCAAGAGAATTGCCTAAGCCCAAGAGCTGGGGGTTGCTGTGAGCTGTAATGCCAAGGCACTCTACCAAGGGTGACAAAGTGAGACTATCTCTAAAACAAACAAACAAACAAACAAAAACTATATAGCCGAAAAATAAACAAACAAAAAAAAGTTTAAAAATGGGCAAATGACCTGATTATACATTTGTTTAAAGCAGACATGGCTAACAGGTGCCCAGCCTCACTAATCCTAAGGGCAAGGCAAAGCAGAAACTTCTGCATATAGCCTCTCCCCTGGTAGGATGGCCATTATCAGTGAACCAAGCAATACTTCTGAGGGTGAAGAAAAAGTGAAAATCTTTGTACTCGAGTCTTGGAAATACAAATTAGTGCAGTCGTTATGGAAAATAGTAAGTATGTTCCTAAGAAAATTAAAAATAGAATGACCATGTGACTCAGCTGTTCCTCTTCTGGGAATATATACAAAGGAAACAAAATCACGGCCGTGGAAAGAGCCACACTTCATGTGTATTGTGGCATTTTATTAACAGCCAAAATGAACTGTGATATTTATAACAGAATATTATTCAGCCTTAAAAATGAACAAGAACCTGCCATTCGCCCACAAATGGCATCCACAGGGAGGGCGTTACTCAGAAGAAAAATAGGACAGTATCTCATCTACGTGTGGAATCTAAAAAATAAAAGTTCAATACAGAGATAGTGAATAAAACAATGGTAACTGGAGGTCGGGGGAGGGGTGCAGAGGAAATGGGGAATTTCGGTTCAAGAAATACAAAGTTCTAGGTCTGTAGGAAGAATAACTCTGGAGATCTCATGTCTAACACGAGGACTGTGGCTAATAATACTGTATTGAGCTCGCAATTTTTGGTAAAAGGGCAGATTGTAGGTGCTTTTGCCACACACAAAAAAGGGTAATGATGTGAGAGGATGAATATGTTAATTGCTTGACTATAATAATCATCTTACTATGTGGAAATATGTCAAAATGTCATGTTTTACTCCCATACATACAATAAAATAAAACAATGAAATAAGGGACCATGCATCATTGATCTTCACATTTCCCTTGATACCAGCTGGAAACCCCCACATTGAGCACGAACCCCTATCACAACAACGATTTCCATGGGAGTAAAACCGACACCTCGCACTGGGGTTCCTTCCTTTACTGAATTGTCCGTCTTACTCAGGTCACTTTAGTTCCACTTAGTGCCAACCTGGCTTAATAATGGGATGTAAGTATAGCTTTTCCTCCTGACACTAGCGCTGCAATGAGCCGTTCCCTAGCATCCTGCTTCTCATCCTTCCCTTCCAGTTTGGTTTACAAATACCACATTTCTCTTTCAAGATTACTTTCACCATTTTATTTGTCTGCTCCAACCCGCCAATTATTTTTCTCGGCTACAGGATCAAGTTCAGATTTTTCAGCCCAGAGTTCAAGGGCCTCCACTGTCAGCCCAAACGTATGTGTCCCTCTTCTCTCTGAATCCCTTCCCTGGCAATATCCTTCCATTCATGTTCTTCACACATTTTCTTGGTCCAACATAGTATTGTGCAAAGTCAAAGGATGACTGTCCCACATCACAAAATCCCCAAACCAGAGATGTTGGTGTGCATGTGGAGAAAAGGAAACACTTCTACACTGCTGGTGTGAATGCAAACTAATATGGTCCTTTTGGAAAGATGTTTGAAGAGCACTTAGAGATCTAAAAATAGACCTCCCATTTGATCCTATAATTCCTCCTCTAGGTATATACCCAGAAGACCAAAAATCACATTATAACAAAGACATCTGTACCAGAATGTTTATTGCAGCCCAATTCATAATTGCTAAGTCATGGAAGAAGCCCAAGTGCCTATCGACCCACAAATGGATCAATAAATTGTGGTATATGTACACCATGGAATATTATGCAGCCTTAAAGAAAGATGGAGACTTTCCCTCTTTCATGTTTACATGGATGGAGCTGGAACATACTCTTCTTAGCAAAGTATCTCAGGAATGGAAGAAAAAGTATCCAGTGTACTCAGCCCTACTATGAAACTAATTTTTTTTTTCTTTCTTTTTTTTTTATTGTTAAATCATAGCTGTGTACATTAGTGCAATCAAGGGGTACAATGTGCTGGTTTCACATACAATCTGAAATATTCTCATCAAACTGTTCAACGTAGCCTTCATGGCATTTTCTTTTTAAAACTAATTTAACCTAAGAATATGGGGAAAGGGAGGGAATGGGAGTGGGGAGCATGGGCAGAGGGAGGGTGATTGGTGGGACCACACCTACGGTGCATCTTACAAGGGTACATGCGAAAGTTACTAAATGCAGAATATAAATGTCTGAACACAATAACTAAGAAAATGCCAGAAAGGCTATGTTAACTAGTTCAATGAAAATATTTCAAATTGTATATAAAACCAGCACATTGTACCCCATGATTGCATTAATGTACACAGCTATGATTTAATAAAAAAATTATAAAAAAATGACTCTGCCGATTCCACTTGTGTAATAGTCCCAATATAAACTTCATTAAGTCTACTGAGTATTCCAAATTATGCTGATTTTTTCTCTTCTCAGCTCGTGGAATTCATTTTTATATCATTTGTTTGGCATTTGGTTTTATACTATCTGTGCCATCCTTTCCTCTCCAATTTTTTTTTTTTTAATTTTTTCATGCCTTCTTTTTTTCACGTGATGGTCAGTGTTGTGAGGGCAGAGGCCATGAGTTAGACTTCTGTTATACTTCCTATACTCCATACTTTGAATGATGAGTGTTTGATAGATGGCTGTTGAATGCATATTCAACACTCCGGGGGTGAACGTCTGATGAGAGGTTCCCAGAGAAGCGCATACTTCCAGGCAGGAAACGTGCCAGGCTGAGTCATTCAGCAGCTGCAACATGTTTGCAATGTATTTTCTTATCTGGGTGTGAGAATTAGGAATAAAGAAATCGCAGTTTGCAGTATAGTGAATACATTTGGGTTTTGTACATTTTGTAATTTAATAATTCATTTTACAAACTATTGCTGAGCCTGATTCTTCATTTTGATTCTGAAGCAAATGCGTGTATCCTGGGTTTGACTGCAAGTAACGGAAATGGCTTTTATAATAAAGGGAACAATCTTACTGAAAGAAAAAAGATAAGAGGAAAAGTTCAGAGATAGTATTGTTTCAGATTTAGTGAATTTTGTAAATCAGCAATGTCAACTGCTGCAAAGTTTCTTCATCTTTCTGTTCCCGGGCTTCCTGTGTTCTAATCACCTCAGACTGAACCTCTTTTTAACTGCAAAAAGGCAGTGAAGAATCATCCTTCTGTTGAAGATCCCAATGTCAGATACAGAATCATTTCTTCTTTGGTGTCTGTACCTAAATGTGAAGGAGCCTTTTCCAGAACCCAAGAGAATAGACATCAGAATGGAACTGGGACTCTTCAATATGGTAGAGGGGAAATAGCTGCTCCTGAAATAACCAACCTACGGTTAGTCAGTCCCGTATCAGCCAATGAACCTTCTCAAAATCATAGACAATGCTTTCCCTCCTCCTATTTTTCCCCCAAATTTAATAAACCAAAGCATTTTCTGACTCTGGGGGATATCATCTAGCTGATTGGTTGTAGGAATCTTCTGCCAGAACATTGTAATATTCTTAATGACCATAAATTATATGTATTATTTGCATTAAAATATTGGCTATGAGTAAGCCAGAGGTTTCTCTAGGGCAGCTTTTTAAAATAATGAATTTTTAGACTCAACGCTTTCCCAAGCTGATGTGTAAAGTAGATCAGTTATCCTCACGCCCTTTTTTGACTCCTTTCGTTTTCCTAACCTGACTTCAGCCCTTTCTCTAGAGACCCAGAGCTGTGTCAAAAGCTGCTCCTAGTGCTCTGCTCCCAGTGGAGGGGCATCTGCCCACGTGTCACGTTTATCTTATGGGCGGCACCTGTGGCTCAGTGAGTAGGGCGCTGGCCCCATATACCGAGGGTGGTGAGTTCAAACCCAGCCCCGGCCAAACTGCAACAAAAAGGCAACAAAAAAATAGCCGGGCGTTGTGGCGGGCGCCTGTAGTCCCAGCTGCTCGGGAGGCTGAGGCAAGAGAATCACATAAGCCCAAGAGCTGGAGGTTGCTGTGAGCTGTGTGAGGCCACGGCACTCTACCACGGGCAGTAAAGTGAGACTCTGTCTCTACAAAAAAAAAAAAATTAATGCTAGAAAAAGATATTTTGGTTTTATGTGCCAATACTATAGGTATCAGGTGAGAAAAGGTAAACACTAATTTAAAGGATTCTGAGAATTTTCTATCACCACAAGCTATTCTATATAAGTTTGAATCTGTTGAAAACATGCTTCAGTCAGCCGTGTGAGATGGATGTCCATGCACGGGTCTGGATGTGTGTACATGTGCAGCTAGGTTTTCGGGGTAAAATGGAGGAAACCATCTTGAGATGCATGTTTTATACTGCAATTCTAATTGGCTCCATATAAACTGTCTCTATCCATCAGTTTGTAGAAGTTTTATATCCAATGTGTGGGCCACAGAATTCAGCTGACTCAATTAAACTGTAGGGAAAGTCTATGGTCTGAGGTTTTAAGTTACTGGGAAATAATGTTGTTTCTTCTCAATGACTTCTGAGAAAAAATTCTTAAATATTAAAAAAAGCGATGTCACTAAAATATTTTCGTTCTTCATTTTTTCCCTTAAAATCTGCTTCAATACATACGATCTATTTAATTGAACTTAATGAAGCATATACAAAGCCCAAAGTTGGTGAAGTGTTCAGAATTGCTTAATGAGTTTTCTGTGAGCACAGTTTTAAACATTTCTTCTCAGATGATGTCAGGTTTCTGACATGTACTCTGCCTGAATAACCGCATTCTTCTTTTTCTCAATTTCCGTTGGATAGATCGAGAAGAAATTTACTTGTCTTTAATACATCAAGGGGAAGGACTACTAATGAGAATAAGGCTTTCCATAGAATAAATGATGATCTCTCAGAATAAATTATCATGTCTTCATCTGGCCAATTTATAAGACATTAAAATACATATGAGTTTTGGCCAAAAGACAAATTTGGCAGAAGAATCCTTTGTAAAGCTTTCTCCAACTCGGCTATGTTTCATACAGTGTGAGCCCTTCTGACTTTGGTTCCTGAAAGTATTTATGCTGCTCACTTTTTGATTATTTTACTTACCACAGGGAACTACGTTTCTGTGTGCATTCTCTTAAACTTAAAACCCCTGGACCTCAAGGAGGATTTCTGCATAACCTTCATGTGCCTGATACTCAGCCCAGGGCCTGGCTCAGCCTGGGTGCTCAATGTCCATCAGAAACGCCTTTTCGGGCTTCCTGTTCTGGACTCCTCTGCCTACTTGGTTAGAATCAGCATCATGTTGATCTGTTTGTGTGAGGGGATGACAGTAGTAAATCAAGGCTACTTTGTCCATTTTTCCGCATTATAGTCTAACCTAGGCACTACACAAGTCCCCACACTCCTCCCTCATCTCTGAATCTACTCATTCAGAATGCATTTATTAGTTGACCCCTGTGTGACAGTCACTGTGTCAGACTCTGGGATCCATCAATGATTGAAGCACACAAAATATTATTTTTATGTAGCTTATTCAACATGGTAATAAAATAAATTGTATGGCATTGGTGTCACCAGGAAAAATAAAGAAGATAAAGGCACGAAGAGAAGCCATTTTGTTAGATAGAGAGTCCAAGTCATCACACTCAGGGGAAAGTAGTTGATCAGGGAGCGTGGGTATCTGGGAGAGAATGCTTCAGGCAGAGGACAGCGAAGGTAAGGGCGAAGGCGAAGCTGGGCTGGTGCAAGTGACTCACAGCCAGTGATGCTACAGAGAGCCGCAGCATAACAAGCAGAAGCAGCTGTGGTAAGAAGGTGGAGTTTATGTCTGATATGATGGGACCTTGAAGGATATATCATAGGGCCTTATATTTTAGGATGTTAGATATTATTGTGACATAAACACACATATCCACATATTAATATGAAGCCACTTATGACTCTGAATAGAAAACTGACTAGATAGGATTTAGTTTCGAAAGTATTATCTGTTATAATCTGGAGAATGGAAAGCGTGCAAGCAGACAGAATAATCAAAAGGTGACCACCATAATACAGACGTGACATGGAATGGTTATAGCTTGGAAGGGAAAGTGATTTCAGAATGAATGAGAAATGGTTTATTTTAAGGATGAGTGGTTGGGAAATACGAGTAGATTAGGTGAAGGGTGAGAGAGTAAAGAATGGAGCTGTTGGCAGAAGGCTGGCAGGTACTTAGTGAGATAGGAGGCCCTGGGGGGTTGGCAGGGGTAAGGCAGAGAGGAGCTGGTTCTGAAGGGCAGTGAGAATCATAAATTCACCTTGGGAGGCCATCTTAGTTGCCTTGTATTGCTGTAACAAAATACCTAAGAGTGAATAATTTATAGAGAATAGGAATTTATTTCTCACAGTTATGGAGGCTGGGAGTTCAACATCAGGGCACCAGAGTAGGGCCTTGCTGTGTCCTCACACAACAGAAAGCAGAAGGGCTAGAGGCAGACAAGGGCTGAGGAAGCCTCTTGCGTAAGGGCATTAATCCCATGGAAAGGGGGGAGCTCTCAACACCTAATCATGTTGTGAGTAAGGTCTCACCTCTTAATAGCATCATTCTGGCAGCACCTGGATTTTGGAGGAGGTACATTCAAATGGCAGCAGAGACTTAAGTTGATTATTCTTACTAGACACCTCAATGGAGTGTCCCAGATTTCAGGAAAATGAGAAAGGCTGGAGGTTTAAATTTGGGAGTTATAAGTAGCTTCAAGCCATAGAATCTAATGAACTCACCCAGAGATTAACTATAGAAAATAAAAAACAAAAGCATGACGTAGGCGAACTGAGATGTAAGGTACTCCAAGATAGGTGTTATGGGTCAGAAGGAGGGAGATAATTCAGCAAAAGAGACGGAGAAGCAGCAGCTATTGAGAAAGATGAAGAGAGAATGCACTGTAAAAAAAAAAAAAAAAAAACTAGAAGAAGAAGAAAAAAGCAATTATCAGTTAGAACCTCCTTTTCCTATAAACCTCAAAAAGTGACATTGATTTGTTATCTAACCCGAACACTAAAATTACTCAGACTGAGACCAACACATTCAATCTTCCCAATGTGTAAAGCGATATCTAAATTCTTCATTGTGGGTCACCCTGCTCTTGGGTCCATCAGGGAGTCAGCTATCCTATGATACACCTAGCTCCTTGCCTTTCTACACAGGGAAGGAGTTGTAGAGAGGTTGGCCCAGATATTTGAATTGTGCTATTAGATTTATTCAGATTCAGGCTGCAAAGAACATTTTATCATATTAAGGTCAATTTAATAAAATGCATAAATATTTTGAAAGTAATTACAGTAAATGCCTTCTTTTTTTATTGTTAAATCATAACTGTGTACATTAGTGAAATCAAGGGGTACAATGTGCTGGTTTCATATACAATCTAAAATATTCTCATTGAACTGTTCAACAAAGCCTTCATGGCATTTTCTTAGTTATTGTATGTAGACATTTGTATTCTGCCTTTAGTAAGTTTCGCCTTACCCATTCTAAGATGCAACATAGGTGTGGCTCCACGCATTACCCTCCCACCACCCTAACCTCCCCCATCCCTTCCCCTTCCTTGGCCCTTTCCTCATAGTCTTGTGCGATAGCTGGGTTATAGCCTCCATGTGAAAGCTATAATTTAGCTTCATAGTAGGGCTGAGTGCGTTGGATACTTTTTCTTCCATTCCTGAGATACTTTGCTAAGAAGAATATGTTCCAGCTCCATCCATGTAAACATGGAAGAGGTAAAGTCTCCATCTTTATTTAAGGCTGCATAATATTCCATGGTATAAATGTACCACAATTTGCTAGTCCATTTGTGGGTTGATGGACACGTGGGTTTCTTCCATGACTTAGCGATTATGAATTGGTCTGCGATAAACATTCTGGTTCAGATGTCTTTGTTATATTGTGATTTTTGGTCTTCTGGGTATAATAAACCTAGTAAAGGAATTATAGGATCGAATGGCAGGTCTATTTTTAGGTCTCTAAGTATTCTCCAAACATCCTTCCAGAAGGAACGTATTAGTGTGCATTCCCACCAGCAGTGTAGAAGTGTGCTCTTTCCTCCACATCCATGCCAACATCTCTGGTTTTGGGATTTTATTATGTGGGCTGCTCTTACTGGGGTTAGGTGACATCTCAAAGTAGTTTTGATTTGCATTTCTCTGCTGATTAAGGATGATGAGCTTTTTTTCATGTGTTTGTAGATCGTGCATCTGTCTTCTTTAGAGAATTTCTCTTCAGGTCCCTTGCCCACCCTGAGATGGGATCACTTGTTCTTTTCTTGCTAATATGTTTGAGTTTTCTGTGGATTCCAGTTATTAGACTTTTACCGGACTTTTAACCTGCAAATATTTTCTCCCGTTCTGAGGGCTGTCTGCTTGCTTTACTCACTATGTTCTTGGCTGTGCAGAAGCTTTTTAGTTTGATCAGGTCCCAGTAGTGTATTTTTGACACTGCTTCAATTGCCTGGGGAGTCCTCCTCATAAAATATTCACCCAGGCCGATTCTTTCAAGAGTTTTCCCTGCACTTTCTTCAAGTATTTTTGTAGTTTCATGTCTTAAGTTTAAATCTTTTATCCAGTGAGAGTCTCTCTTAGTTAATGGTGAAAGGTGTGGGTCCAGTTCCAATCTTCTACAGGTTGCCAGCCAGTTCACCCAGCACCATTTGTTAAATAGGGAATTCTCTTTTCTTTTCCCCACTGAATGTTTTTAATTGGCTTGTCAAAGATCAAATAACGGTAAGTAGCTGGATTCATCTCTTGGTTCTCTATTCTGTTCCAGACATCTACTTCTCTGTTTTTGTGCCAATACCATGCTGTTTTGATCACTATTGATTTATAGTACAGTCTCAGGTCTAGTAGCATGATTCCTCCTGCTTTGTTTTTATTTCTGAGTAATGTTTCAGCTATTCGAGGTTTTTTCTAATTCCATATAAAATTAGTATTATTTTTTCAAGATCTTTAAAGTATGACAATGGAGCTTTAATAGGAATTGCATTAAAATTATATATTGCTTTGGGTAGTATAGACATTTTAACAATGTTGATTCTTCCCAGCCATGAGCATGGTATGTTTTTCCTTTTGTTAACATCTTCAGCTATTTCTTTTCTTAAAGTTTCATAGTTCTCTTTGTAGAGATCTTTCATGTCCTTTGTTAGGTATACTCCCAGATATTTCATCTTCTTTGGCACTACTGTGAAAAGAATAGAGTCCTTGACTGTTTTTTCTGCTTGGTTATTGTTGGTATATATAAAGGCTACAGATTTATGGGTGTTGATTTTGTATCCTGAGACATTGCTGTATTCCTCGATCATTGCTGTATTCCTCGATCACTTATAAAAGTTTTGTAGTAGAATCCCTAGTGTTTTCCAGATATATGATCATGTCATCTGCGAAGAGTGAAAGTTTGATCTCTTCTGACCCTATGTGGATACCCTTGATCACCTTTTCTTCCCTAATTGCAATGGCTAAAACTTCCATTACAATGTTAAAGAGCAATGGAGACAATGGGCAACCTTGCCTGGTTCCTGAATCTAAGTGGAAATGATTTCAATTTAACTCCATTCAATACGATATTGGCTGTGGGTTTGCTGCAGATGGCCTCTATCAGTTTAAGAAATGTCCCTTCTATACCAATTTTCTTAAGTGCTCTGATCATGAAGGGATGCTGGATATTATCAAAAGCTTTTTCTGCATCAATTGAAAGAATCATGTGGTCTTTATTTTTTTGTTTGTTTATGTGCTGAATTACATTTATAGATTTATGTATATTAAACCAGCCTTGAGACCCTGTGATAAATCCCACTTAGTCGTGGTGTATAATTTTTTTGATGTGTTGTTGGATTCTGTTTGTTAGGATCTTATTGAGCATTTTATCATCAATATTCATTAGTGATATTGGTCTATAATTTTCTTTTCTTGTTGAGTCTTTCCCTGGTTTGGGGATCAAGGTGATGTTTGCTTCATAGAATGTGTTGGGTAATATTCCTTCTGTTTCTATATTTTGGAAGAGGTTTAGTAGTATAGGTACTAGTTCTTCTTTAAAGATTTGGTAGAATTCTGACATAAAGCCATCTTGTCCTGGGCTTTTCTTTTTAGGGAGATTTTGTATAGTTGATGCTATTTCAGAACTTGATACAGGCCTGTTCAACATTTCCACTTCATTCTGGCTAAGTCTTGGTAAGTGGCGTACTTCCAGGTATTGGTCGATTTCTTTCAAATTTTCATTTTTCTGAGAGTAGAGTTTCTTATAGTATTCGTTAAGGATTTTTTGAATTTCTGGGGGGTCTGTTGTTATTTCATCGTTACCATTTCTGAGTGATGAAATTAGAGAGTTTACTGTTTTTTTCCTGGCTAGGTTGGGCAAAAGTTTATCTGTTTTATTGATCTTTTCAAAAAACCAACGTTTTGATTTATCGATCTGTTGTATAGTTCTTTTGTTTTTAATTTCATTTAATTCTGCTCTGATTTTGGTTATTTCTTTTCTTCTGCTAGGTTTGGGGTTGGAGTGTTCTTCCTTCTCCAGTTGCTTGAGATGTCCCATTAAGTTATTAACTTCCTCTCTTTTCGTTTTCTTGAGGAAGGCTTGCAGAGCTATAAATTTCCCTCTTAGGACTGCCTTTGCAGTATCCCAGAGGTTCTGGTAATTCATGTCTTGATTGTTGTTTTGTTCCAAAAATGTGGTGATTTCTTTCTTAATCTCGTCTATAACCCATCTGTCCTTCAGCATAAGGTTGTTTAGCTTCCATGTTTTTGTATGGGTATGCAGGTTCCTGTTGTTATTGAGTTCAACTTTTATTCCATGATGGTCTGAGAAGATGCAAGGAATAATTCTGTCTTCTTAAATTTTCTGAGGTTAGATTTGAGGCCTAGGATGTGGTCGATTTTGGAGTATGTTCTGTCGGCTGATGAGAAGAATGTGTATTCAGTTTTGTTGGATGAAATGTTCTGTAGATGTCTGTTAAGTCCAGATGTTGAATGGTTGAGTATAAATCTAAAATTTCTTTCTTTTTTTTTTTTTTTTTGTAGAGACAGAGTCTCACTTTATGGCCCTCGGTAGAGTGCCATGGCATCACACAGCTCACAGCAACCTCCAACTCCCAGGCTTAAGCAATTCTCTTGCCTCAGCCTCCCGAGTAGCTGGGACTACAGGCACCTGCCACAACGTCCAGCTATTTTTTTTGGTTGCAGTTCAGCCCGGGCTGGGTTTGAACCCACCACCCTCGGGATTAGGGCCGGCGCCTTACTGACTGAGCCACAGGCGCAGCCCTAAATCTAAAATTTATTTGCTTAGCTTCTTTTTGGAGGATCTATCCAGCACTGCTAAAGGGGTATTAAAATCTCCAACTACTATGGAACTGGAGGAAATTAAGTTGCTTATGTCTGTTATAGTTTCTCTTATAAATTGAGGCATGTTCTGGTTGGGTGCATAAATATTAATAATTGAGATCTCATCATATTGAGTATTATCTTTAACAAATATAAAGCATCCATCCTTATCCTTCCTTATTTCGGTTGGTTTAAAGCCTATTGCGTCTGTGAATAGGATGGCAATGCCTGCTTTTTTCTGCTTTCCATTTGCCTGGAGTATAGATGACCATCCCTTCACCTTGAGTCTATATTTGTCTTTTAATGTAAGATGTGATTTTTGTATGTAGCAGATATCTGGCTTGTAGCAGATATCTGGCTTGAGTTTTTGTATCTAGTCAGCCAACCTGTGCCTCTTTAGAGGACAGTTTAAACCATTCACATTATTTGAGAATATTGATAAACCTTTCGAGAGTTTGATGGACATTTTTAATCCTTTTGCGACGGTGGAAGTTGGAATTTGATCAAAATTTTCTGGGTGGTTTACTTTTGTGGTGGAGGATTACCCTGGTCTTTATGGAGGATAGGTCTGAGAATATCCTGGAGAGCTGGTTTAATTATGGCAAATTTCTTCAACATGTGGTATTTAAGTATTTAATTAAGTATTAAATTGAAGTATTTAATTTCTCCGTCATAAATGAAACTCAGTTTAGTTGGGTACAGGATCCTGGGTTGAAAGTTATTTTGTTTTAGGAGATTAAAAGTCGATGGCCATCCTCTTCTAGCTTGAAAGGTTTTAGCATAGAGATCTGCAGTTATTCTAATATTCTCCCCCTTGTAGGTGATGAATTTCTTTTGTCTGGCTGCTTTCAGAATTTTCTCCTTCATATTAACTTTAGTGAAATTGATTATGATGTGTCTGGGGGATATCTTATTTGGGTTGAGTTGTGCTGGAGTTCTGAAACTGCTATCTGAATTTCAGAATCTCTTGGCATGTCTGGAAAGTTCTCCTTCATAATCTCATGGAGAAGAGACTCTGTGCCTTGTGAAGCCACTTCATCACTTTCGGGGATCCCCATAAGACGAATATTGGTTTTCTTCAAATTATCCCAGAGCTCTATGAAAGAGTTATCTGTTTTTGCCCTCCATTTCTCTTTCTCTTTGAGAGTTTGGGAGCATTTGAAAGCTTTGTCTTCAATGTCAGAAATCCTTTCTTCTGCTTGCTCCATTCTGTTACTGAGGGATTCTACTGTGTTTCTCAGATCTTTGAGGGCTTCAACTTCTTGTCTCAATGTGTTGAAATCTTTGGTCATTTGGTCTTTGAATTTATTGAATTCTTTTTTTTTTTTTTTTTTGTAGAGACAGAGTCTCACTTTATGGCCCTCGGTAGAGTGCCGTGGCCTCACACAGCTTACAGCAACCTCCAACTCCAGGGCTTAAGCGATTCTCTTGCCTCAGCCTCCCGAGTAGCTGGGACTACAGGTGCCCGCCACAACGCCCGGCTATTTTTTGGTTGCAGTTTGGCTGGGGCCGGGTTTGAACCCGTCACCCTCAGTATATTGGGCCGGCGCCTTACCGACTGAGCCACAGGCGCCGCCCGAATTTATTGAATTCTTGAGATATCATTTGAGTTTCGCTTGGAATTCTAATTCTATCTTATTTGCTATCCAGATTCTGAATAGATTTCTGACATCTCAGCTATTTGTTTGTGCATGGGATCTTGTGCTGTGTCTTCCCCATTGATCCTTGGGGGCGTTGATCTACTCTGATTATTCATATTGCCAGAGTTTTTCTGTTGATTTTGCCTCATGATTTTTTTTTCACCATTGCCTCTGGCCATTCTCAGAGTTGGGGAGGTGTCTCTCCAAGATTAGACTCCAGCAGGATCACTCTATTGTTGCTGGATCTTTGTAGGGAGTGACCCTGTGTAGTTCCTCTAGGGCTTCCCCAGCCAGGGAGTTCTGGTTGTGGAAGCAGCTCCGGAGTGTGACAGCCCCGGATCCAGCAACAGGGCGGGAGGTAGTGTGCACGTTTCTGGGAGTGCCTGGCACAGTCCAGTGACTTTGGCACAGAGAGCCCAAGGCTCCAGCAGTCTCTGGCCAGGAGAAGGGCTCTGTGCAGAGTCAAGGAGGGCTCTGGGGAGCACGCAGCTACCAGAGTCCCTGGCCAGACAGATGGGCCAGTGTGGAGGCAGGGAGGGTAAAGGAGGGAGGACGCAGGGTTGCACGGCTCCCGCAGTTCCTGTTCAGGGCATTCGGAGGCCGGGCATGAGTGAGTCATGTGTCGTGGGTTATGGCGCAGCTCTTATGGAGGTCCGGATGGCACCAAGCCCAGGACTTTGAGGTTGCTATGAGCTGTTATGCCATGGCACTCTACCCAGGGCAACAGCCGAGGCTCCAGTGTGCCAAAACAGGTCTCACTCTTCCCCTGAGGGTTAAGGCTATAAGGCAGCTCATTCCCCGCCTTTAGACTGTTCAGTCACTAGGTCACTAGCTTCCACCTGATCCTTGCTCTGCAACCCTGTAGGCAGAGCTTGCCTGGGCAGTTCTCTCACAATGGCTCTCTGCAGCCCACAGCTGAACACTATTAGCTCTGTCCAGCTCAGCAGCTCAGTCTGGGGCCCTAGACAATGCCCAAAGTTCTCCGCACTCCTGCCCAAACTGTCCCCAAGGCAGTTCAACTGAGTGCCAAGTCCAAAAACACCGAAACAGTTCACAGGTAAGGCCTTTCCAGTTTGCAGTCTCACTGCTGCTTGTACTTACGGCTGCCAGCGGGATTAGGTCGATCGAACACACACAACCACTTGCCAGTTTTCCACTGTTTCTGTCCTCCTCTTGGGGTCCAGAAGTCCTTTGCTGACTCCCTGTATCCTCAAAGGGATGATTATAGGCAGATCCCACCAGCCAGTTGTCTGGAGTCTTATCTCCCCAGATTCACTGTGCCCAGTTGCAGGGAAGCTGTTACTCGGCCGCCATCTTGCTCCGCCTTCCCATGAGTTGTGTCATACAGTAAATTCCTTCTTATTTGGCCTTTAACAACTGGAGAGAAGGTTTCCAGTTCTGTTCTTAAAATGTATTGACGGAGGCCCAGGGTTACCAGCTCCTGCTAGCCGAGGCTCTCCTTTCTAACTTGTTAGGATACTTTCCCAAATCATATTAGTCCCTAGACTTGTTTGTGTCACTTGTACTTATCAGGGCAATTCCCAACTTTATGAACTTTTTGTAAACTGACAAGATACAAAACAAAATTTACTGCTTTGCTAAGCATTGATTAACATGAGGTGCTAAAATATTAATAATTTTGATAATTAGATGTTAGAGATATAACTAAACATTATAATGAATTTATAAAGATTTATAAAGGTTTGGTAGCTAATTTCTGAATCTATATTATTCTACCTGCCTCTTTAAGCTTTCATTATACTAGGAGGAGAAAGGAAAGAAGGAATGAAAGTGAGGAAAGGAAAGAAAGAAGAGAATTAGGCAAGTGACTAGAGAAATATATAAAAATTAAAGAAGAAAAAAACAAATTAGAACTGAAAGATAATGCATTTTCCCTGTGATTCATATAAGAGAGACAGGGTATAATTTCAATTAGCTACAAATTGTTATATGTCTGCATTTCTGTATCAAAATATTGGCAAATAAATGCACATATATGTTTTTAAGTTGAAAGAAAATGTTCAAGAATTGTGTAGGTCATTTTATTGGATGTACTATAAAACTGACCTTGATATCTACCTATGATTTTCTTATTATTTTGATGTTTATGTGAATTTAACCTGTGGCTCAGAAGGACTGATTGATTAATTTTATTTTAAAATGGTCAAAATCAGTGCAAAACAAAATGCCTATCTCTACTCAAAAGAGCTTATTGTCACAAGATAAGTTAAGAATCAGTTGATATGTTTCTTTTCAAACCTTTCTTTCCACTCTTCATATTATATATTGACTAAAGCAAAGTTTAAAATTAGTTTAAAAATACACAGCACATTTTAGAAATTTAAATTAACAATATAAAGTCAACACCATTTATTGGTTTCATATTTGATAACTTGGAAAACAAAATAAACTAAATTAATCTAAAATGCTTTTATGGAAAACAAATGTAACAACTGGGCCTTCTAAAAAAGAAAGGAAAAATAGATTTTTGAGACAAAAAAAACAGTAAAAAACTATAAAGGAGAAAAATGATCTTAAGTCATCTTCAAATTCTCAGAATAAACTGGGTTTTATCTTGTCATGTAGAGAATTGTGCAGTTTTTTATTTTTTTTTTAATTTGAAAATCTGTGTTAACTGACTTACATGATTTAATAAAAAGAGCACAGCCCAGCTCTAAGCTTAGCTTTTCCATAAGCTTCCTATGAGATAGTTACCATCTTTAAGCATTTTCTCTAAGCCAGGAACTATATGCTCTCATTTAATCCTCCTAATAATCCTTCCAGGTAAATATTGTCACCCTCACTTTTTATTATACAGAAGTAGAGGCTTAGAAAGGGATTGGACACACAATGAATGTTAGCGCCGGGGCGTGAAGGAATCTTCTGCCTGGCGGTGGAGGCTGTATGCTTAACCCTACCCCTCACTTTACTCATTCATGTGTACACTTCCTCTTCTGTAAATTGGGGATTAAGTCATCTGCCTTCTCCAGAGTAGGTCAGATGAAATGAAAAAATAAAAAATTGCCTGTACTACACAGATGTCATGTAGGGCTTGTTATTAATATCTCTCAAAGAAAGTTAAAATGGTAGGAGAAAAAATGGCTAGAGGAGCTTAACCTTAGGAAATGGACACACCTTCACCGCTGAAGCCAGGACAAGGCTCCCATGTGCCCAATCCTGCTGCCCCCCTCTCCCAGCCAGGGCCCTGTGGGGCTCCACGTGTTGTCCTACATTATTCTGTGGCTTATCAGCGGCTCAGTGGCTCCCCCTGATTAACTTTCCAGCAATGTCCTTCTGCAAAAAGAAAGAACCAGAGGTTGCATAAGTTCCCATTCTGATTTTAACAGAGGCCAGAAAACTGCTGGCCAGTTCCCAGCTATCAGCAGCTGTGGTGGTTTTACATATTTCTCCAACTCAGGAGAAATTCTTGATGACTGCAGAGAGTCATTTAACATCAATTACGTCAAAAGTAGAAACCCTCTTTTGAGAAAATGAAGAGATTGAACCGTGTCTCTTTTTATTAGTGTGTGACTTCAGGAATGACACCTGAATAGAATTCTTAAAAAACAAAACAAAACAAAACTGGATTTGGTGGGAAAAAAAATTCTGAGTGAGAGAAGAGAACTGGAGTTCAACAAACTGATTTTAAAATTTTGTCACTGAACAAAATAATTACCAATTATGCAGCAGCAAAAATGTCCAGGTATTAGAAATTGAAGTGGATGTTCAGAGAAAAAGGGCAATTATTAATTGGCATTTTACTAAACAGGATTGAACATGTTCCCCAAAAGTGAGTCTGAGAGAGGCGGTGTGAACAGCAATGGTTTGCCAGTGACCCTAACGAGGGAACTTAAGGTATTTGTCAGAAACATGTTGTTCAGGAAATCTAAGACTAGAGTAAATCTATATAACTATTTTTAAAACTATAATGTGTTACTTTTCATTTGGTGTATCCATGAGCAGTGGGGCTACAGGAGGCTGAGGGAGGGATAGAGATACAGGGGGCCGTAAAGTTCATGAGCGGTTTAAAATAGTGTATTGCACACAAATTTTATGGCCACCTTGTATATTAGATATTTCTCAATTATATGAATATATGAATACAAATGTATTTAATATAATAAATCATTTTTGAAAGGATATGTTCAAACCCCAGCCCGGCCTGAGGTGCTTGATTTCCCAGTGTCCACAGAGGGTGTGTCTTCTACTTTCCCACAGCGTCCTAAATGAGAATGTTTTCCAAGATAGTTGAAAATCAGCTCTTTTAAATCCAAAATTCAAAATTTCAAATCACAAAAAACTCCCACCCGAAGACAATATTTAGAGGTGACCTTTTATTGCGAGGTGAGCTTTTATTGCATTTCTGACCCCTGAAAGTGCTGTGATAAAACTGAAAGAAGACGGCCTGGCTGTGGAATTCTCCCGCAGTGATTCCTGAAAGCTTTGAGTCGTCGTACAAGTGAGTGAGCAAGCAAGTTTAGGAATCTGTACTGTTTTTGTTGTTGTTGTTGTTGTTGTTATTGTTGATGATGACATTTGTACAATCACAATGGACAAAAAGTCATCCTGTAAAGAGATTGGTCTAGCCTTGTTTAATCTAGTATTTCCCGTATTTTTCTCTGCAATAGACTGTTTTGTTTTCTTTTTCTAATGAAAACTAAGCAATAGTTTCCCAAATATTTAGGGATGGGGGGCAATGCTATAAGAATTTGCTGTATTTCTCACAGTGTGCTTGCCTATAGGCACTACAAGGGAAGGAGAAGCTTCTGCCTGTCTTTTCATCTGTACCCAGACATTACATTCCTTGTGGAGGGGTGGCATTTACTGGATGCTTCACAAGTAGCTGCTGAACTGAATTGAATGAGAACTGTTACTGTTTGATATTGAGTCAGATATTGGTCCTAATAGTGAACTATTCACCCTTCACACACACACACACACACACAAATGCTCACATGTGGAACTGATACTTTAATTCTTTTTTTCTTTTTTGAAACAGCCTCAAGCCCTGGGTAGAGTACTGTGGCATCACAGCTCACAGCAATCTCAAACTCTTAGGCTTAAGTGATTCTCTTAATTCTCTTCTCTATTTTTTGTTGCAGTTGTCATTTTGTTTAGCAGGCCCTATCCGGGTTCCAACTTACCTGCCTTGATGTAGGTAGCTGGCACCGTAACTACTGAGCTACGGGCACTGAGCCGGAGCTGATACTTTAATTGTAAGTTAGGGTTTATAAAATAGTTGTAGATGTATTATATTTTATCCTGATAAATACCTCTGAAATAGCATGGAGAAGATGGATGGAAATCCATGAAAATTTGTACTTCTTCATTGTATTACAAAGTGGTTGCTAGAAACTGACTATGTAGAAATTATTTTATTTTTATCAATGTAGTATTACTGGAAAGTGAGATTTTTTTTTTTTTTTTTTTTGTAGAGACAGAGTCTCACTTTATGGCCCTCCGTAGAGTGCCGTGGCCTCACACAGCTCACAGCAACCTCCAACTCCTGGGCTTAAGCGATTCTCTTGCCTCAGCCTCCTGAGTAGCTGGGACTACAGGTGCCCGCCACAACGCCCGGCTATTTTTTGGTTGCAGTTTGGCCGGGGCTGGGTTTGAACCCGCCACCCTTGGTATATGGGGCCGGCGCCTTACCGACTGAGCCACAGGCGCCGCCCATGGAAAGTGAGATTTATCAGGGCAAAGACTTTAAAGGTATTTGTCAGAGCAAATGTGGGGGACTGACCCCATCATCATTTGGTTTCTGTATATTTGTTTATGTGGGGAGTCGCAATTTTACTGTTTTTGATTTTTGTAATAACAAAATATTTTTGTAATAAGGCCCTTCCCCACCTGTCTGTGACACTTTCACACATCAGCACTCTCAGAGCAGCAGATATGACACTTTTCTTATTGGCAGCAATGAGTTGGTCTCTTTTAAGTGTTTTCCACAGTGAAATTAGTAAGTAGTGTCTATGTGCTGGGTGAAGGTCAGGGATGGGTGGCTGAAAATATAGAATATACGATAATTATCCAACAGTGACTGACTTTGTTTTTTCACAATACAGACACAAATATGGTGAAAAGACAATACAACATGTCCACAGCTGAGATGCAGAGGGGAATGAGAGTATCAGAGTTTGCAGGAAAGGGTGAGGACATTTTCACTAGTTCAGACAGTGAATGAGATGAACTCATAGAGGTAGAACATGAAATTATTCATGAGTCAGAGAGTGGAGAGAAGAAGAACAGAGTTAAGAGGAAGAAGATGGTAGCAGCAATAAAGACGAGAAATACCCACCATGGAGCCCAAGAGAAGAAGACCACAGCCAGGTGTGGAAATAGAGCAGCCCGCGGCTCAGCTGGTAGGGTCTTCACCATGGAGCCCAAGAGAAGACCACAGCCAGGTGTGTAAATAGAGCAGCCCGCGGCTCAGCTGGTAGGGTCTTCACCATGGAGCCCAAGAGAAGACCACAGCCAGGTGTGGAAATAGAGCAGCCCGCGGCTCAGCTGGTAGGGTCTTCAGGAATGACATGGGACTCACAGCTGGGGGAGGATCAGGGCAGATCACAGGAAGCTAATGTTATGAGGCCTCGACCAGGGGTACAATAAGGAACTGAACCCCAAACTCCACTGGATGGTATGTGTTGATAATTAAACTGTGGATGTAATTATCAAGTTTATAAACCAGAGCTACACATAGTCAAAGACATATGTAAGAACGTACTCATCCAAGATTTCTGGTGATTTCATAAAAGAAGAAATACTAGGACTAATTGGAATTCTTCTAAGTCACGGTATGTACAAGCAAAATAAAGACAATGTCAGATCCTATCCGTGAGGAGAATTGTCAGTTTACTCTGCTACATTTTCAGAACACAGAGTGCCGCTCCCCCAGAAAAGTCTAAGGTCTGGTGACGCTGCAGTACGGAAACTCGCAGGCAGCAGGGTAAGTTCGCTCCAGCTCGGGAGCTTTGGAATATGGTTGTAAACAAGCTCTCAGGTTACTGCAATCCTCACGAGTCTGTCTGTGCTGATGAGGAATTGGCGTCTTTCCTTGGGCATTGTCTGTTCAGACTTTACATACCAACTAAACTTGGGAAACATGGAATCGTGAGGAATCTTTTGTGTGATTCTACTACAAACTACTGTTTAACAGTGCAGCTATAAACAGGAAAATCAGAGGACCTTCTTAGAAATTACCATAGTGGCTCCAAGATTATAAAACAGACTAGTTCACAACTGTCATTTGGATCAATCTGGAAGAAATATTACTACGGACAGAAACTTTACCTCCATTGCCCTGCCTTTCAACTTGTTTCTAAAGAATATAACCACAGTTGGTACTGTTTGAAGCGATAAAAGAATCAATGAAAAACTCTCCATCTGGTACAGTAGATTTGCCTTCTTTCCCTCCGTGACGTTAGTAAGTTATGTTGCGGTACTTTCCACACAGCATGGAGATATGAAAGGGATGGATAACAAGCCTGACGTAGTCCACTTTTAGAATGTTACTATAGCAGGTGTTGATGCACTGGGTAGGTGCGTAAGGCTGTTTGCCTGTCTTTGAGGAACTAGGGTTGGCCACTGGCAATTTTCTTCAAAATCTTTGACAATGAAGCATATTCACATGTGATTTTTTTTTAGCAAACAGCCACTGGTCACAAGTTCATTTGAAGAAACAATAGATAAGAAAATACTTTTTGAAAGATTTTACATGACAGCTCTGTGAAGAAAATGTAAGAAGTGGCCCAAATGCAAACAGTGTCCACAAAAAATATACAGTGCAATGAATCTTGGTAGACACGAGTGCAGTCAAGGACAAAGCGCATTGACAACGGGAATGGTTCATACTGAACCAAAAGGAAGTTACAAGACAGGCAGTGAAAAACTTACCCAAAAAAAGGTCACTGCAACCTTTGTCGCTAAGGGAGAGACCGGAAGTATATGGAGGCATGCAGTGAATTCAGTGAATACGTCTATCCCAGCCACACACCAAAATAAGAAATATAATCAAAAGGATATGCAGAGAATCTGATTGAAGTGGTGTTAGTTATTGTACAATGATATGTAAAATACATATATATTTTTGTGTGTGTGAAATTACAGTACTGTTTATTCTGGAGTCAATGAATGGCCCCATTTGTGTTCTTTAGGTACCAAATTGGCTTTGGCCTGTGACTGCTGTCAGTGCGTGCCCCTCTCCCTGTCCCCGCCCCTCTGCTGCTGCTGCATGAAATGGGCAGAGCTATATTGCGGGAAACATTTGCCTCCATGGATTTTGTAGAAGAGAGATGACTGTCAACCTGGAAAAAGAACATTGGGCTGTGAAATGTACACAAAAAGTAAATTATTATGGTCAGATGGTGATACCAGATTTGTTACAGCCTCTAGAGAGACTCTGACCAATTCTCTTATACTCTACTATAGAAATGAAAATGTAGAAAAGTTAAATTATTAGATAATACTAGGTAATGACGAGGTGGGTTTCAAGTCCAGGTCCTTCCACAATGAAGTCCGTGCTCCTCTGCGTGCACCATGCTGCCTCAACTCTGCCTGAGCAGCCCAGGAGAGTCACTGTGAAAGCGCTCCTCCTCCTTTCCCAAGGCTGGAATTTAGTACCTTGCATTTAGAAAGTTGATTTGACAACTCAATATGAAAACTGTTACTGAATAGTGATAATTATAATAATGAAATCGTGCATTTTTTGATAATTTTTACTTGATAAGTCATTTCCTATCTGTCCCCATTAGTCTTCACAACACAGTAACTATGCATGGTGTACAGAAGACGTGTCCCAGCTCTGTGTTACAGGGGATACAGCTCAACCTTAATATTTTCATCAAATTGTATCATCTAGTTTAGAAAATCCAGACTGTAACAAGGAGGTTTGTAAGGCACAAAGAAATAGTCAAGAGACTGTCTGCATAGAATCCTGACATCAGAGGTGAATGAAAGAATGTTTGAGAATGTAGGCAAGAAAATGAGACAAAATTAAAACATTAGGTAAAAATTAAATACCTTAAAAGAAAGAAAATGGTGCCGGGCGCGGTGCCTCACGCCTGTAATCCCAGCACTGTGGGAGGCTGAGGCGGGAGGATTGCTTGAGCTCAGGAGTTCGAGGCTTGTCTGAGCGAGAGTGAGACCCCAACTTGTGAAAAAAATGGAAAAACCCAGCCGGGCGCAGTGGCGAGCGCCTGTAATCCCAGCGGCCCCGGAGGCTGAGGCAGCAGGGTGTCCACAGCCGGAGTCCGAGGCTGCGGTGAGCTCCGACGCCACTGCCCTCTGCTCAGGGCATAGGGTAGAACTCTGCCTCGACAAAAAAAAAAAAAAAAAAGAAAGAAAGAAAATGGGGTAAGAATAACTCTGCTTGGCTGTGCAGTGCAAAACATTTACATAACCATTATTATGTACGCACTATTTATTCATTAAACTAGAAATAGTAATAAAGCTAAATATAGACTGTGCAACAAGGTTGAGTTGGCAAAGACCTGAGTCCTCATCCAAAGTAACAGGACGTCTGTGGAGAGGATTTGAAATCAACTAATGTACTGACCTATGCATGTTGTGTTTACAGAATGAGGTAACTGTTAGAGAAAACAGTTAAAAGGGTTAAAAATGTGACCTCTGAAGTGGTGTAGCTCAGGGGTGGGAAGTAGGATACAGGCTTTCAGTTCGGCCTTGTATAACATTTGGGGTTTTAATCACACAGAAACTTACTCTGATTAGAAATAACATTTACATGAAATGACAAATACGAAATTCTTAATATTGGTCAGAATGATATATGAAGACCTGTTGTCCACTCCTTATCCCCGGAGTGCAGAGTAAGCAGTTGGCTTGAGCCCCGTGTGGTTGCAGATGCGTCCACACAGAGAAGCAGGTGGAAGGGAAGACACTGTGCTGAGGCAATGACAGACCCGGGAGAGCACAAGGAGCAAGGAGCACTCACTGCAGTTCAGGGAAGAGTTAGGCTTAGAGTAGGGGAGGGTTGGAGCCTGGGAAGTGTTCTAGCTACATTTTAAAGGAAGAAACGAAGTAGTTGCAGATGAATATTGGACACTGAGGGTAAGAGAATAAGGGTAGTCAAAATGGATTTTATATCTTGGACCTGAAACATATGAAGACTGAAACTGCCATTTGATAGAGATGAAAGACTTATGCGAAGGGCAGATCTGAGGGCTGGAACCAGGCGCTCAGCACTTGACATGATAAACGTGCCATGTCTGCTAAACCTCCCAGTGGAAATGTCCAACAAGCACTTCCACACTGAATCTGTCATTCAGGAATTGCTCTAGGGTGGAGCTATGGCTCAGAACGGTCCATGGGTGGCATCTGAAGCCCTGACTGGGTGGACATCACTAACCAGAGAGCTCAGAGAGTAAAGAAAATGCAGCTGTGGGTGGAGCCCCAGGCACACTGACTGAAAGATGAGAAGGTTCCGGCAAAAAAGACCAAGAAGTAAAGGCCAGACAAGAAGAAACATTAGGCAAAGTCAGATCCCAGAGGTCACGTGCAGATAGCATTTTAAGGAAATGAGAGTGAACAATCATTCTCCACGGTGTGGTGGTTCACGCCTGTAATCCTAGCACTTTGGGATTCCAATGTAAAGCCAAGAGCAAGAGCGAGACCTTATTTCTACAAAAAGTAAAAAATTAGCTGGGCGTGGTGGTCGGTGCGTGTAGTCCCAGCTACTCAGGAGACTGAGGCAGGAAGATCGCTTGAGCCCAGGAGCTTGAGTTTGCTGTGAGCTGTGATGACGCCACTGCACGTTAGCCAAGGTACAGAACAAGACTCTGCCTTAAAATAATAAACAACTGTTTGAAATGCTGAGGAATTAAATGAGGACTGAGAATGAAATGATCCCTGCATATGGCAACATGAAGGCCACGTAAGATTTTAGATTTGGTGGTGAGAACATGTGGAAGCTCTCTCTCTACCTCCTTTTGCTTCTATAGTTCCTAAAGAATGAGAAACAATATCATCAGTAAGGAGTGGGGCGAAGAGAAGTTGTGGATGCTTGTTGAGGAGAAACAAGAAGGTACAAAATGACTATCTAGCAGAATGAGAAAGAAATTTGGTAGGATTTCCCGGAGGGCTAAGGGCCTCTGGAGGTTTGCAGCTGGGATACTGTCTGCTTTCCTCCAGCCACACGCAGCTGCTCAGGTGCTAGGACCAAGTATGCAGAGGGCTGGGTTCAACCGTGACTGGAGTTTTCCTAAATTAGTTCAGCAAAGAAAAAGAGGAGTTAGGGAGAAGAGTTCGATGCAAGGAAATGGTTTTGGTCATGAACCAGGAATCTGAGTCAGGTAAGAAGAGACGAGAAGTGTGCTCAAGCTGGGCTCAACCGTTCTCACAGATTTGTAGGATTATGGGAATTAAAGTACTAGAAAAAATAGGGGCAATAAGAAGGGAAAAGAGGTACTGTGCTCAAAATACCAACTTCAAAGAAGTAAGAGTATTTAGAGAGAAAAGGACAATGTTCTGAATACTGCAATGGGTAGAAAATAGTAGACATAGCCACGTCTCCTCAACCATCCACAGCGCCAGGAAAAAAGATGGCCACAGCTGAAGAGCCCCACGGGAAAGCCAGGCTTCTCTATGATTCAGAATGTGTAACAATGACAAGAAAAAGAATGCAAATTTATCCTAGAATTTTGTTTAGAATCTAGGCATACAATATGCCACCCCATTTAAAAAAATTATATGTAATGTATGTATAGTATTATATTGTTTATCAGAAATAAACATTTCCAGTCATGATTACTGACATTTTCTTTTTTGTCATCTGTCTATGCATCTACATAATAATTACTATGATGTAGCTGTCTAATATAATCCGATTACGTGCTCTATCTATCTGTATGCCTGTGCATTTGTTCTCTTACCATTTTGTAAGAAAGTGATAAAAGGAAAGCAAAAACATTGAATTTACCATTACTTGTTTGGCAGGGCTTCTTTTCCTCGGAATGTCTTTAGCTGGCATCTTACTCATTAGCACGAGTTTCACATGTCCCTTTGTCACTTCCATGTTTGCCACTCAGCATTTTGCAAATGACTTTGTAGTATTCTGTTAGCAATAACTTCCTTTGGCTCCTTTGCCAAGTCGTTGACATCCAGATGCTCATAAGCACAATAATGTGTTGGCATAAACTAATTATCTACCATGTGCAACTATTTATACTTCTTCACTACATTACTAAGATATGAAAGCGATTTACAATTTCCTTTAAATAGCCACGAGCACCTGCAGGCAGTTTTCGTTCAATAACACAGAAATGAATGATAAACATAGGTTAGGCATCCTTTTTCTTTATGGCTTTAAGAGTTCAAATGAGTAGGAATGAAACATTCCCTTTTTCTTTTGTAGCATTAAAAATACAATTCTTTTTCTCTGACAATTTTCTCTGAAAATTTCTGAATTAACACTGGAGGGTTAAATCTTGCAAACAAAAAGTTGGACATCTATAAACTTGTAGAATTTAGGCTGAATGATTTTAATGTTTTAAAAATCATTTGGATGGAATGAAAAAGTTGTGAAGTTCATGATTAGATGGTGACCAAGATGAGAGGAATGCATGAAAAGAGATAGCTTTTATATTCACTCTGTCAGCCTGAGTTTAAGTCACGTCTCTGCACAGAGGGAATGGTGCCAAAGGTCCATGAATTTCTTAGGATTTCACAAAAATATTTTAAATTTTATTTCTCTTGAAACCACAAGAAAAACCAATTGAATATAACACTAATAATGCATGTGTAATGGCAAATCCAGCCTGGATTCCATTTGTTTTTATACCATGTATTAGGGCAGTTTTATGTTCTACTTTATTTTGTCTTTTAGTGGAGGAAGGGGCCCACAAAGACAAAAGTGCCAAGATCTCTGGAAAATCATGGAACAGCTCTAAGTGGCCCTGTTACCGTGAACTTAATCAGGTTGAAACTTACTCTCTTAACTTTACAACAGAGACAATATCCGAGAGGGCTGTTATAAGAAATCCATGAGATGCTGGATGTAAAGTTCTTTGTACAGTGCCATGCACAGAATCAGGTCTCAATAAATGTTATTATTAAAGTTTTCTAAAAATGGAAAATTTGAGTCTATTATCATCCCCAAAGTGCCCTGATTTTTTCTTTTTTTTTTACCCCCTAAGTCGATATTCCTTGATATGTTGCTACTGAATAAAACTGAGGGTTTGGCAAATTCAAGCAGAAACAGTTCTTTGTAAGGACAATTGATAGCTTTAAAAATTAACTGCTTATTTTATTTTATAATTTTTTTTATTAAGTCATATATTTGGCAAAAAAGATATTTGCACCAGATTATACATTGCAGTTCAATTCTTCTTCATGGACGAAGCCCGAGTCCCCATCGGTCCATGAATAGATTAATAAATTGTGGTGTGTGTACACCATGCAATTTAACTGCTCATTTTAACCACTCAAGCATTAAAGTGAAATATCTTGGGCTCCACAACCATGTTTCTTGGCTTATGAAGAGCTTATGTACAACGTGAGTTTGATGTACATAAGTTTGAGTCTTCAATATGTGAGTGGGAAATTAAATTTTTGACCAAATTCTTAAAAAGTGATTACCGGTAATTTGTCTTAATTTGAGAGAAGAATGTTTACAAACAGTTTGCATCCGATATATAATTATGATAGAATTTATATGAAAAGTAATTGAGTGAAGAAAATAAAGTCCTAGTATCTCTCCTTCCCCCATACCCAGTGGTGGCAGCCAAGGTTTCAGCCAAATAGAGAAAACTGGAATCATTTCCAATTTAAATACTGCTCTTGGAAAAGAAGAAGATGGGGCGTGAGGAGAGAGAGGGACCTGATCGTTGTGGACTCTGATAGTGTAAATCTGTAAGTGGGGGCAGAGCAGCATGGATCTCACCAAGGGCGGGTGGTGGAAAGGTCTGCTTGGTTCTCTATTCTGGCAACATTGTAGGCTTCTCATCCCTGCTTATTAACTCACTGATCTTACTTTTCCCTAGCAGACAAGCTAATCTGATGATTCCTTGGCCAGCAGTTTAGACTTGCTAACCTTTAGCTCTTTCTTGAGCTCCAATCCATTGGTATAAATCTGTCATCTTTCTATTCTAATCCTAGTTGTGCTAGAATGTGCCATGATAAGCTTTCTTTGAGGATGGGTGCTAGATCCTAAAATATTTCTGTCTCTGACTGGTGTATACCAACAAGCGTGCTCAAGACTTGCTTTCCATAGTACATACAGTGTTTTAGAGACAGAACACTTTTTCTTCCCCAAGCTCTTTTGTAAGTTTTCCATCCTACCTCCTACCCCCAGGGAGGTCTTGTACAAATTGAAGAGCCTTTCGTATAAGATTTGCCTTTCTGTAATGGCTCCATCCAATGTGTGTCACTATTGCTCCCTTTAGTATTAAAACAGCTATAAAGACGTGACAACATTTTCTTAAATACCAGCTCCTTTCTTCCCTGTTATTTCATTTTCAAATTCTACAGTATTTTAAATTGCACGCAAACTTTATGGCCAGCCTGTATAGTTCCTTAAAATGTCCCAGATTACCAAGTATGCCCAAATCAATTAGGTCCTTCAGGGAATGTCAGGTTCTGCTGATAAACATGAGTAACCATCCTGCTTAGAGGTAGTCCCCACCTCTCTCCAAGATGGTAATTCATAATTAAAGTCAACATTAGGCCAAAATAGGCCCAGCAGAAGGTATTTATTAATTAACAAACAGGAATAATCACAAAACTTTCTATCACGAGAGAGATTCGTCATTTTGCCTGTAGGTCCATGAACCAGTATCTTTCACGATACGTTCACTCTGTGTGGAGACACAGAAGGTTATAACAAAAAGATTTTCTGGCCTTATAATTGGATCCAGTGACAAGAAGTCTCCAAGTTAAAGGCCTAGAGGTGACTTGCTGTGCTGCTGTGCATTGCCGAGCACGCTTTTTATGTACCTCATCGGTGCAAGGAATGTGAGTCCTTCTAAATGAATCTTACCCGTTCATGGTCTTCAAATCCCATTACCGTCATAAAAGAAAGGTTATTTCTAATAGGACTTACGCTATTAATTAGCCCAAAGGGTTTGATCCATAAAAAGATAATGTTCTCAGCTATTTAACCCCTTATGTGGTGTTGGTTAAATTTAACTTGCCCCCGCACATACGCCATACTGCTTAAACTGAAATGTTTAAAGGTAATTATGCCCAGAAAATAAAATGAACAAATCAGCTTGTGATGGTGGGGAGGTTGAAAATGTTCTTCAGTGAACTCCTGGATGACTTAATGAATACAATCTATGGGATCTTGAAGTTAAATCAGACACTGTGTCGGTAGAAAGGATTGGCAGGGTAGGTTTAGATAGCATTTCAGGTCCCTTAAAATGCTTCAGGCTTGGATTTTTTGAAGTCAGCCTCTTATCCATAGGACTCTGTCAGCCTTCTTTTGGACTACGCTATTGTATTTAATGAACAACACCCTTTTCTACTGTTGGAGAAAATTCTAAGAACATGAAAAGGAAGATAATGAACAAGGAAATGAGGGCACAGCCCGAGAACCTCAGAGTTCAAGACTCAGAGAGTTCAAGGTGATGATTTGAAGATGAGAAAGAAAAAAACGGAAGACAGAGGATATTAAATAGGAAACCAAAGCAGGAGTCAGGTGTGAAAGAACGAAGCAGAAGCCTGCTCACCAGAACGCAGGGTCACTGGGACCCAATCTCACCACAACTATAAAGTCATCCCAGAAAGGAACCACAGCAAGGCTGTCGAGTTTTGTTCACCAAACTCTGTTTCCAGGAGACTCTACATTATTCTGCTCTAGTTACTTTAAGAGCCTAGGGTTGGATCCATCCTTGGGAGCAATTAAATGACCTACAATCAATATTATAAGAAAAAAAAAAAGGCAGTGCCTTGCTTTATTTGCCCCAGTGTTTTATCTATTTTTATCTAGTGTTAATAATAGGCCATTAATTATACTAATACGTTCATGCAAAGTCATGTTCCAATTGTATATTTTAAGGAGGTTTCTCTCTCTCTCTGTTTCTACACCCCCCACCCCAACTTCTCCATAGTCAAGTCTATCTTTTATTCAGATACCCAAACCTCCAACTGAATAATAATAGAAAGGTCAAAACTTGAGAGCTCACCCTCATCTGCAGAAAGGCTGATACATAAGATTTTGATTTTGTAGACAATCAATTGCTTGACAATTCACAGGCAATAAAACCTGAGTAAACAATTCAATCTTCTCTTGGTAAGCTTCGATTTCCTTTTATCTCTGCTTCAGACACTTTAAGAAAACTTCAACTGAAGTGAATGTTTGTTGTTTAATTCAGGGGATTTTGTGAACGAAATGGTAGAAATGTTTCAGGACAATCCTGTGTCGACAGACATGCACTAGTCTGAAAAACCTGAAAATTCTACTAAACAGAGGTAGCAATAAAGGGTCATACCCATGTGGGTGGTCATAGGGTGATCAGAGAGGAAGATTTGTATCTCCCCAAAGCAGAGGTTTCTACCTCTCATGGCCAATTTGTTTCACATCTTATGACCACAGCAAGAACAATTCAGCATGATGTGTGAATCTGATCTAGCCATCGACCCACGTCATCGGTTTGTCCATTCTTTCCAGTAGTTTTTATTGAACAGCCACACAGAAAAGGATAGAAAAAATTAGCTCCTGTTCTCAGGGAGCTCAGTCTGCTAGGGAGAGTGGTGAGCGGTTATTACAACCAAGTATGATGGTATCGGCAGAGGATGGTATGGAAACACAGAGGAACGGAGAATGTGTGTAAGAGCTCATATTTAGTTTTTTGGATCAGATCTATTCTTTCACCAAAGTGTATCTTTAGGAGTGATAACTCTAGATTGATTTGTTTCCAATTTAAAGTAAGATCTAGTATTGTGCTTTACATTTTATAAAGTCTCTATAAATATTAAAATACTTTTCTACCAGGCATGGTGGCTCACACCTGTAAGCTTAGCATTCTGGGAGGGTGAGAAGGGTGGATTACTTGAGTTCAGGAGTTTAAAACCAGATGAAGCAAGAGCGAGACTCCATCTCTAAAAGAAATAGTTGGGCATTGTGACCGGCAGCTGTAGTCCCAGCTACTCGGGAGGCTGAGGCAAGAGGATCATTGAGCCCAAGAGTTTGAGGTTGATGCGAGCTGTGACACCATGGCTCTCTACCAAGGGCAACAAAGAGAGACTCTGTCTCAAAATATATATATATATTTTTTTTTTTTTGAATTCTTTTTTTGTAAAAATACATTTTTCATCCATCAAGACTTTTTTTATTTTTGAGACAAAGTCTCACTTTGTCACCCTCAGTAAAGTGCCATGGTGTCCTAGTTCATAGCAACTTCCAAGTCTTGGGCTGGAGCAATTCTCTTGTCTCAGCCTCCCAAGTAGCTGGGACTACAGGCACCCCCACAATGCCTGGCTATTTTTAGAGATGGGTCTTCCTCTGGCTCAGGCTGGTGTTGAACCTGTAAGCTCTGGCAATCCACTGGCCTTGGCCTCCCAGAATGCTGGGATTAAAGGTGTGAGTCAAAGCAAGACTTTTTGATACTAATTATACAGTATTTTACAGGACCTCTAAGGGGGCCTTTCAAGCAGTGATTGCTATGAGAAGTTACAAAGGAACCACCCTGGTTCAATTACACAGTTCAATTTTTTGAAATTGTTATGGGCACAGCTATGACCTAATTAACCTTTATACAGGCATTCCCTGTGTTATGAATGAGATAGATTCTGTAGGTTTGTTCTTAAATTGAATTTATAGGGCGGCGCCTGTGGCTCAGTCAGTAGGGCTCCGGCCCCATATACCGAGGGTGGCGGGTTCAAACCCGGCCCCGGCCAAACTGCAACCCAAAAATAGCCGGGCGTTGTGGCGGGCGCCTGTAGTCCCAGCTACTCGGGAGGCTGAGGCAAGCGAATCGCTTAAGCCCAGGAGTTGGAGGTTGCTGTGAGCTGTGTGATGCCATGTCACTCTACCCAGGGCCATAAAGTGAGACTCTGTCTCTACAAAAAAAAAAAAAAAAAAATTGAATTTATATGTAAGTTGCAACAGGTACATTTACCTTTTACCTGTAATAGCCTTGGTTTGTAATTGCAAGTCAGATGTTCATATCTTGGGGACTGTTTGTATACAAAAACGGGTATCAGGCCAGAATTCTCCAACAGTTAATTGACTGGCTGTTAAATCTCAATCGATTATAGTTTTGCTAGTACTATAAATAAATGCATGTACATGTGTGAAAATATTCCTTTAGTCATATATTGATGTGATGTAAAACACATTTCTCTGAGCACATACTTGTGTTTATAGGTGAATGGAACAGACAGACTTAAGAGCTTAGAGTGCAATGGCTCATGCCTGTAATCCCAGCACTCAGGGAGGCGGTGGCGGGTGGATTGCTTGAGGTCTGGAGTTCAAGACCAGCCTGAGCAAGAGTGAAAACCTGTCTCTAAAAAATAGCCAGGTGTTGTGGTAGGTGCCTGTAGTTCCAGCTAATTGGGAGGCTGAGGCAAGAGGATTGCTTGAGTCCAGGAGTTTGAGGTTGCTGTGATGCCATTGCACCCTACCTGGGGTGACAAAGTGAGACTCCATCTCGGAAAAAAAAAAGAAGGAAAAAGAGCTTAGGATTTAGGAATACCTGATATGAAAAGAAAATTCCCATTTATAATCCATTTCTTAGGTAAATTAATCTTAAATAAGGAGAATGATCATGAAACAGAAATATATAAGATACAGAAGACACTTCTATTTCATCCACTGCAATTCCTTCGTGGCAAAGAACCTTCTGGAGTATTTGTAGATTCTGCACCTATATGATTCATATCAGCTGTTAATTGTCCTATATTCCAGCTAAATAACAATAGATCATTCTGTTTTAGACAGAGAAAACTAAGGTGAAGTTTGTTGGAGTGGTCACCTCCTGAATACTGGCAAAAACCTACTTGTGGCTTTATCCTTTGAAGCTAACATTCCCCTGCCTTCACCTTTACTAACTCCACTGGAAGAGGAAGAGTAGATCTTTCCCCATCATGAACCAAGCACAGCATTCCTCTTGCTGGCCCTGATTGAATCTTCCCCTTTCCCCTCCAGCCCCTTGGTACCAACATGCAATGTGTCCTCTTCTCATTTCTCATAAATGCAAAGAGGCAGTGGCAATGTCTTTTGCTCCTAGTTCTCCATAGACTTTCCGCGAGTGTGGCAACCATCCTACGTATTGGACTGTAGTAGATTTAATTTTAGGGATAGGAGATGGTACCTTTGAAAGCAACATTATATATCAAATCCTGTGTTTGTCACACATTAACCTGTCCTTTTGTTTTTTGCAACAAGGATTTATTTATTGGGTGCTTACTCTGAATCAGGCAATGCAATCATTCAAGAAGATATGATGATAAATAAAATTAAGGGTGTACTCATGGATTACAACTTTTAAACAGCACAATTGGTAAACACATGTTAATCAAATGACCACACACAATTACAAAAAAAAAAAAAAAAAACAAACTAAGATAAGTTATGTAAAAGTAAGCACAAGTAACAAAGGACTGTAAAAGATACTGGTGGTAGGGTTGTGTGTCAGGGAAGGCTTCTTGAGGAAGTACTTCTTAATTTTTACTTTGAAAGACAAATGGCGCAAATCAGGTGGCTGAAGGTGGGATGACAGGCTGGGAAATTTCCAGCAGAGAAAGCATATGCTATGATGACCTGGGGCAGGAGAAGACACACCAGCAGGGAGCCTAGCACATTCCAGAGACTAAAAGAAGGCTGACGTTCATGAAGCATGGTTCAAAAGTAGGAGGGACTCCACTTGAAGATCCCAAGAATCAAGAGCGGTTTATGGCATACAGGTTACTGGCCTTGGTAGAGACTCTGATCTTGATCTTAAGATAATTAAGAGATATTTAGAGGATTTTAAGTTTTTCAGTGATGTCACCAGATCTGTATTGTGGAAAGATTGTTCAACCTACTGCATAATGACCAAGCTAGAGAGGGTCAAAATGGATCAGAGAATGGCTGAACTACTGTGAGCAACATTTAAGAACTTTGTGACACAGACTCACATTCATTTGTTAATTTACTTATGTATTTACTCACCCATTTACCCTCCTTTCTATTCATGTCTATTGAGCATCTACGATATGAGAAGACAAAAAAAAAAATAAATAAATAAGAGAAAGAGACAAATCAGATTCTGCTCCCTCTAGAGCGTATTAAAGATGAGTAAATTTTGCTTCTCACAATTTTAATGTTAAATTGTCATAGTGGTTTGTCCTTGAATGATGTTGATTGACTAGCTAAAAGCATTTTAATCCTGGAATTTTTTGCTCCAGTGAATTGTGCGATGACAATAATAGAATTCTTATTAAAATCCATGACAAACTGGCCCTTTCTGCCTTGTCAAAAGTCTCTGAAAATACCTTTTAAAGTCTCACACTATATTTTTAGGTCCGATATAATTGCTTTTGTTGTTCTTTATGGAGTGAAAGTGTGGAAATACATTCCTAACACACATTTCTACCCAGAACCAGTTTTCTCATCCATCTGTCTTTCAATTTAGCATCTAGCAATTGATGTCATCATCAGGCCTTTTTGTCTTATCCTTTCTTTTCATCAATTTCCATTCTAACTCTTATACATGTCAGATGTTTTAATAATCAGAGTTCCTGTTGGAACTCAGTGAATGTCACCCACCTAAGCAATATCTTTGCTGTTGTGGGAAAGGATGAAGTGGACATTTAAAAGAAATATTTCTCAAGAACAGCCTTAGACTTTTTCCAAACCCTCCGAGTGTTTAAGTGAATAAAGAAAGAGAACAGTTAAGAGATTGAAAAAAAAAAAATAATGAACACAAGTACTGTCAAGAAAATACATTTATTTAGAATAGATGAACAGCTATTTATGGGCTGTAATTTCTACAACTTTTAGAAAGTTTTCCCTGCCAGAAAATATTTCATGTGGTACTCCATCACTCAATATTGGATATTAACAAAACAAAACAAGGATGGATGTGGTGGTCTACGCCTGTAATCCTTGCACTGTGGGAGGCAAGTGGCAGAAGCTCAGGGAGTTCAAGACTAGCCTGAGCAAGAGCTAGACCCCATCTCTACTAAAAATAGAAAAATTACCTGGGCTTCGTGGTGGTAGGCACGTATGGGAGGCTGAAGCAAGAGTTTGCAATTGCTGTTATTTTGATACTTGAGCAACAGAGTAAGAATTTGTCTCAAAAACAAAACAAAACAAAGCAAACACCTTCTTTTTCTCTTCATCTTTCAACAGTAAGGATAAAGAAAATTATTCTGTAGTTGAATACTACTCCAAATTTTTCAGAGGTTTAAAGCGACAAACACAGTAGAATCTTCATGGCTGACCACCTCTTTACATTGACCACCTCCTTAAGTTGACCTAATTTTCACAGACTTGACATTTACCACATAAGCATATCAGTACGGAGGCTCTACTATAGATATTCATGACCAATGATAGGTAAGCAAAAGAGACGTGGGTCATTTCCAGATGGAAACTGGATCAGTAATATTCACCAGACTGTCTTCTTCCCTGTTACCTCCTGATGGCCAATGATCCCCCAAAGGGTGGTTCGGTGAGTCAGCCCTTGGAGGAGGGCCATCCTTCAGATGGAATGTCCATTAGCACCTCTAATTTCAAATAGAGTGGGGGAATTCAATCTGTTCATACATGTAGGCTGGAAACTGGCAATATTTGCTGGGCAGCGCAATGTCTGTCAATGGCCTGTTTTAAAATGTCTTTCTTCCCTCAAAAAAAATAAATTTTTTTTTTGACAGAGTCTCACTATGTCACCCTGGGTAGAGTGCCATGGCATCATAGCTCACAGCAACCTCAAACTCTTGGGCTTAAGGGATTCTCTTGCCTCAACCTCCTAAGTAGCTGGGACTACAGGCGCCCACCATAACACCAGCTATTTTTCTTTCTTTCTTTTTTTTTTTTGGTAGTTGTCATTGTTGTTTGTCAGGCCCAGGCCAGGTTCGAACCTGCCAGCCCCAGTGTATGTGGTGGGCGCCCTAACCACTGAGCATGGGGACCAAGCCCCCTCAAAAAATCTTTTAAGGATAGTTGTTAACTACTAACTCATAGTGCAGATGGTTCTCATACTTCTATCTTCCAAATGAGGGCCATAAAAACAGTGGATATCCAGAAGTCACAGAGATAAGGAAGAGCAACTTTTCACTATATTTCATTCTAGGGGAGCAGCTGGAAGTCCCTACCTTGACAAGTGAGTTTAGTTCCCTCGATGAACCAAACTTGCTTGGTTCACAGAGATGGGCTTTGTTCAACCAAAAGACCCAACACGTGGCAAGTTCTTTATATCAAGCAAATCAAAAGCCAATTCCAAACATAGGTGCTTGATTTCCAATTCGGTGAATATAATGGAGTGATACGTCCGTGTGGCTGTAATAGCACTGTTTATGCAGAGACAGAAAGACAGGGACGCCCGCACGTGTGCAGAACAGGACTCTCATTCCCATCTGGCTGATGATGTCTTATCTGTATGCACTCGGAGAAACATGCACTTTTCCATATGCCAAGAGGCAAGTGCGTACACAAATGCAGATGTATGCCATCCCTGAATACTGGTGAGAAAGACGGAGGAAAAGGGGGCATTAGAGAACCACCAAAGATGGAAGCAGGGCAAGCTGGAATAGAAAGGAGGGCATGGGATACTAAAAGGAGAACAAGAAGAAAAAAGAGCAGGAAAAAAAAGAGAATGAGCGAAACGACGTTTTCAAGAGAAAGAAAAAATAAGACAACATGGGAGAAGGTGGGTATGTGTGTTGGGCTCTGAGATCATTCTGTGCAGGTGGGAGTTTGAGTGTAGGCAGGAAAGCGTGGATGGGAACATACTCCCAGCAAAAGAGAAGAGCTGAAAGGCTCAATAAATTCAAGGGCTGCAAATGCAACTAAATCTCATGTACTAAATGTGGAGGCAGTGATCTAACAGTTTTTAAATACTTCAGTAACATCAGCAAACACTGTGCAACGTTGTCTTTGATCCAGATGTTGTTCTGGGTACATATATCAACTCAGAGTACTCCTGATGACTGTATGAAGTCGGCTCTACAACAAGTTTTATGCTGCAGCTAAGAAAACTAAGACATAGTAAGGCTAAGGAGTGTGTCCAAGGTTGCATAGTAAGTAGTAGAATTAGGATTTGCACCCTAGTGTTTAGAACCACTAAGCTCTTAACTACAACTCTCTGTTACATCTCATTTCCTTTTTAGGAATTATTGATTCTAATATGCATATGAAAGTACAGATGCTCATGTATTTTCTTAATAATTCATCGGGTTGTTCATTTATTCATTGATCTGTTCCTTCACTTATTCCACAAAAATTTCCTGAAAGGTTATACATGCCTGGTTATATCTGCACATGTGGGTAACTAACATGAGACTCCTGTCTTTAAGGAGCTCACAGTATAACAGGGTGAGTCCTGTGATCTGAAGGTTGATATCTCCTTAAAATTCTTATGTTGAAATCTTAACCCCTATGTGGGAAATGGGGATTTGCTCTGGTCATGGAAGAAGAGCCCGAAGGAATAGGCTTAGTCCTTATAAAAGAGGCCCCAGTCCATATAAAAGAGGCCCCAGGGCTCACCCTGTTCCACCTTGGGAGGACATGTCAAGAAGGCACCATCGATTAAAAACAAAGTGATCAAATGGAAGGTCAACCTTTGCAGAAGAACAAAAATCATTTTACCACAAGACACTTGCACCATAATGTTTATTGCAGCCCAGTTAACAATTGCCAAGATGTGGAAAAAAACCCAAGTATCCATCAACCCATGAATGGACTAACAAACTGTGGCATGTGTACACCATAGGGTACTATACAGCCTTAAGAAAAGATGGAGACTTTATAGCTTTTGTGTTTACTTGGATGGAGTTGAAACACATCATCTTAGTAAAGTATCCCTAGAATGGGGAAAAAAGTGTTCCATGTACTCAATACTAATATGAAACCAACATATAAATAATTACATGCCCACAGGAAAGAAAAAAACACAAGTATAATCTCCCACGGGGGAGGAGCGACGTGGGAGAGGGGAAGGGGGGAGGAAGGAGGGCAGTTGGGGGGAATGTGCACAATGTGAGGGTTTTTAGCACCCCCCCTTGGGGGAAGAGCTCAGTTACAACTTAAATTTTACCTTAGAATTGAAAATAATGTAACCTAAACATTTGTACCTTCATATTAATCTGAAATTTAAAGAAAGAAAAAGATAAAATTGTGCATTCAACCTTAAAAAAAAAAAAAAAAGAAGTGATCTTTCACCAGACATTGACTCTGCCAGTGCCTTGACTGTGGGCTTAAAAACTTCCAGTAGTGTTCAAAGAAAATTTATGTTGTTTAAAAGCTGCCCAGTTTATAGTATTTTGTTTTAGCAGCCCCAAATGACTGATGCAGTGTGATAGAAAAGTTAATAAACACGTTTAGTTGTATATTCTAGTTTTAATGTTAAATGCCTATGGTAAGTTCAGCAGGAATACAAAGGAAGGTCCAGCCAGTTTTATCTGGAAGGGAAAGAAATAGTTGATGGAGTCTGAAGCCTCAAGTGTTCACCAGGTAGACAGCATGAGAGTGGCATTCCGGCTGGAGAGGGTAAAGGGAACCCAACCCATACTGGCATGAAAGCCCTGGAGTTGGAATGAAATCTGAAGAGTCACATTTGTAGGGAGCATAGAGGAAAGATGATGCTTGAGACATGACTGCCGGTTCTGACTGCGTGTATGTGTACGCACACCCAGTGTGTGGCCACAGTGTGTGGGAAGAGCAGCTCCGAGGCTGCAGAGATATGCTGGGGTCAGATGTGACAGATGTTTGCAGCTTACATTACTATCAAGAAAGGATTTTAAATAATTAAGTGAGGGATATTTTCAAAATCAGTTCTAGAAAGACTCTTTTGTTTTACCCTGTGGAAGATAAACTGGAGTAAGCTGAGATCTAAGGCACAGACAGGTTTTAGTAGGCTCCAGCTTCCTGGTCCTGGGGCAGTCCAGGTGAAGACACGGATTTGCTACGGAGCTCATCAGAGACAGAATGAATGGACCAGATGATGAACAGATAGAGGTGCCTTCTCAGCAACAGCTGATGTGTGTGTGGTACTGGTGGTGTAGTTGAGAAAGAAAGAGGCTAGGATAGAGTGACTGTCAGTTTCAGGATTTCAGCAGGGGAAAGGTGAAAGAGAGAACACAGCCGTGAGATGCCTGTTGAGAAGATAAAGAGTCTACCCAGTCCCAGACGGTGACGGACAGAGACAGAGATTTGGGTGTTACTAGCATATATCAGAACTAAGACTGCCCAAGGTTAGGACTTTTTAAACTCTGGAATCAAGACTCCCAAATTGTATTCCAAAGTTCTTCACCCCACAAAGATCTGCAATTATTTATTGAGCATCTATGAGGAAGCCAGTCTGGCAATTACAGAAATTCTCTACCAAGGGTAAATGACCTATATTTAATATCATTCCTACCCTTAATAAATTCGGCATAACATCATTCACTTTCTCTTACAAATAATTGGTTTCTATTTTCCTTTACATGTCTCTTGGCCCTGAAATGTCCATAGTATTTTTAATTTATTTCTTCACAATGTATACCTTCTCTTTTTCTCAAGATGTAAGAGGTTTGATATGATAAATACTAACATTAAAATAATCCTTCAGTTGAGACCAATCTTATTCCATCTCAGATACTTGTAAGTGGGCTCAAATTAGGTGTCAGACTCCCTACATTTTCTAATTTTGTTGTTGTTATTGTTTTTGGCTTTTTCCACATAATACTGCATGATGAAATGTTATTACAATTAGTGTAGTAGTTAGGAATAAACAGCCTGGAGCCATATTGCTAAGATTCTACTTACGCTACCATCAAGACACCTTGAGTCAGCTTAGTCTTTTTCTTTCTTTTTTCCTTTAAACATTGTGTCATGAAATGCTTTGTGTGTGTCTAAAATTTCTCATCAGTAAAAAGGAATCAACAATAACCCAACTCTTACTTTTGAAGATTAAACAAGTTCATTCACACAAATATTTAGGATGGGATCTGAACTGTTATACAGGTGAAGACAAGACAGTACAGGTTTACTTTTATTACTTTCATTACTACGATTATTCTTTAAAGAATATTTCTTCAAGTAAATGTTGATTATGTAGCAGGTTTTCCTTCATTAACACACATTTTTCTTTTTAATTATGGAGTTTTTGGTTTAAATTACTAAAGCTTTATCTTTGTTTTGGAAAGCAAAGGAATAACCTAAAAATAATTTTTACCTATAATTTGACAAAAGACAAAAGAATTTCCTTACAAATTACTATGCATGTGTGTGAGAATGTAAATAGTTTTTAAAATCTCAGAAATCACCAGGATATCCTAAATGCTTGATATACTCAATTTACCAGCTGAATAAGGATTTATAAATTTTTTTTTGTACACAGAGTTACTAATGAACTATTTGAAGAAGGTAGTGTGCATGGTTTATTCAAGCCAGTATACACGATATATTTAGCTCTAATGAAATGCAACCTAAATATATTAATGTAAGAAGGTAGTTTTAGAATTATTTGTTTATATACTTAAAACTAGTTACTCCTGAATGGACTAGCAAATTGTGGTACATGTATACCATGGAATATTATGCAGCCTTAAAGAAAGATGGATATTTTACCTCTTTCATGTTTACATGGATGGAGCTGGAACATATTCTTTTTAGCAAAGTATCTCAAAAATTGAAGAAAAAGTATCCAATGTACTCAGCCCTACTATGAAGCTAATTTATAGCTTTCATATGAAGGCTGTAACCCAACTATAGCACAAGAATATGGGGAAAGGGCCAGGGAGGGGAAGGGAGGGGGGAGGGTAACACGGAGGGAGGGTAATGGGTGGGTGCATCTTAGAATGGGTACAGGTGAAACTTACTAAAGGCAGAATACAAATGTCTACATACAATAACTAAGAAAATGCCATGAAGGCTACGTTGAACAGTTTGATGAGAATATTTCAGAGTGTATATGAAACCAGCACATTGTACCCCTTGATTGCACTAATGTACACAGCTATGATTTAACAATAAAACAAACAAACAAACAAAAATACTAGCTACTCCTACTTTCCAGCTGTTCTTCTTTCAGAATCTTGTAGCCTATTCTTACACCTAAATACAACTTACAGGAAAAATGGAGCTTGACCAAGTGATCATTTTTAAGATTTGAGAATTGCCAAATGGGTGCTGGTTCCTTTCCTTTCCTTTCCTTTCTTCCCTTCTTTTCCTTTCCTTTCCTTTCCTTTTTCCTTCCCTCCTCTCCCCTCCCCTCCCCTTCACCTTCCCTCCTCTCCCCTTCTCTTCCTTTCCCTTCCCTTTCCTTTTCTTTCTTTCTTCCTTCCTCCCTCCTTTCTTTCTTTTTGTAATGCAGTGACATGTGAGAACAGACTCAGACTTATATTCTAAATACATTTTGAAATTAGTATTGCATTCGATAGGAAAAAATACAAGACAATATTTAATTCTGTGAAAACAGGGTAACCTGTGCTTCAGTTTTTAATTTTTCATAAACTTATATCCTCATAAAAATGAATGCATCATATAAAATGGTATGTAGTTGAAGTGTTCACAGATTTATTATATGAAATATTCATATTTTTAATAATTAAATATTGTGAGGTGCTGTTCTTGTTGAAGTAACCCTGATACTTTTCTGCAAGGTATGTAAAAATCACTGTGATCAAATTATGTAGTAATTAAGAGTAAATGCATTTTGTAGAAACATTTTGTTTAAATGCTATTCTTACTAAAATCCTCTTGTCTATTTTTGTTAGTTTGTACATATATTCATCCATTTATCTGCGTCTGTATAAATGCATATCTGTATGGTATATGTATGCTTACATACATATCATCTTATACAAAGCTTAAAGATTCATTAAGAACCATCGGCTGTATAAAGTAGCAGCTACCTGAAGCCATAGTACAAAGCCACACCCTGAAATGGAAAGTTTTACAAAATATCTGCTCGAAAACATGGAACAGTTTTTGGAAGAAATTTTAAAATTGTACAATATTGTGATGTATCAGTAAAGAAAAAAAAAATCACTGCTTAAGAGCAGTGCCTCTTAAGGTACTTGATAAAACCAAGATCCCTCAGTTCTTCATTTTTCTTTCGTTTTTTGGTCTCCATGTAGAAATGTCCTTAGGGCCTCAGATGGTGAGGATGGGGAATATATAAGAATTGACTACTAACCTCCCCTTCCATCTAATTTGTGGGAGTGCAATTTAAATAAGTTCAAACGAGAAGGTTCTGTACTGCCCAAGCCTTGGTGGGAACGGATTTAGTGGCAACCTATTAGCTGTCCATTCTTCCCCAGGATTGGCTGCCTAAGGACACTGCGGCCCCTGCGGCTCAAAGGGGTAGGGTGCTGCGGGTTCAAACCCAGCCCTGGCCAAAAACTGCAAACAAACAAAAACAAAACAAAACAAAAAGAGTGGGCAGTAAGAGCTTAGTCAGGACCCACACAGACTGGCTTTCAAATCTCGGGCAGTTAACCTGCACCCTCTCACAGAGGGGACAAGAAAATCAGGCTGGATTTGTCAGATGTTTAGGGAAGCTGGACAATCCTCCAAATTTCCAGACACATTGGCTGGCCTAGTAACACAGTGAAATATCAGTATAGATGCGGCCATAAAGGAGAGGTCTGCAGACTGCAATCAGCTTTTCCGATTTCCATTTCTCTTAACGTGCTTTTAAGTTTAAACCATAGTTATCCAATATTAGCAAAATTATAACACATTTTGTGTGGAAGAACTAAAATTCAGGACTTTAAGATAAAATGTAAAATAATCTAGTTTTTACTGTGGGTCTTTCTTTAGTAAATGCATATCCAAATCCGTGGACTCTTCTAAAATACACATAAAAAAGAAAATAAGTAAATGGGGAAAACCATCAAAAATAGTTTGAACTTTGGGAAGTGGGTTTTATGTCAATAAAATGACAAGTTTAGTAATGGCTTTACAGGAAAAAACTGATTTTTCAGAATATATCATTCCAATTGATAAAATGGAAAAAAACAATTAAAACCAAAATCTATAATTTGGTGTCATAATCCAGGAAAAAGACTATAGTGCTAAATATGAGAATAATATGTGAAATATATTCACAAAAATTGTGACATTTATAAAAGAGACTTTTATTTGGAGTACAGCAATTAAGGCTGGGAAGAAACTATCCATTGTTCAACGCCATTATCAAAATATAAACAATTTAGTAGTGGTATAGTACTACTTTACAATTTAGTAAAATGATAAAGATCTTAATGAAGATTGGCTCCCCGATATGGAAAACAGGAAAATACAGTAGAAAGTGACGTGTTCACTCCAACTGTAAGACGTTTGGATTCCCTGGTTGCAAGGTTTTAAATGGTATGCTTTTTACCTTTGTGAATTTCAATTAGGTTCTGCAATGGGCAAGCCAGGAAAAGAATATTAATGACAGAGGAGAAAGCTGGGTAGTGTTCCATTTTTCACAGAGCCAGCTAAATGAGAGAGCAAATGTTTGTTTAGATTGTAGCATAGTAAATGCTGATCCAGAAAGTGATGATTAATAGGTTAAAAGGGACAGCTCGAAATATTTACAATGTTAAGGTTTTACTCTCCTCACATAATCTTCAAAGCAAAGCTAAAATTTACTATAGGTGAGCAGTGCCTCTTAAGGTAGCTGCACCACCTAGGAAAAACATTTGAAATTTTGGTGCATAACTAAAAAAATTGAAGTGTTTGGCACATATTGACTCTGAATGTAAAAATGGCAGAAACCTATCAGCACACTTCTCTCTGTCTTTTATTCCTTTGAAGTGTCTAACGTTTATAACAACTTCTGGGAGAGATAAACAACGTCTCCGCTTTGCTTTAGTAGGACGTGCACGACATTTGTCTCCTATGAGGTACAGAAAGGAAAACGTGTCTCTCTCTTTTTTTTTGTTCAATGCGCACGTTTGGATTTTATCATCTCAGATAAAATAGAAGAGAAATGAGACAGATCAAACACAACAGCACTGAAAGTGTAGGATGGGAATAGAATCTCAAGTCTCTTTGCCAGAAAAAAAGCCCGGAAGGGGGAAGCCTCAGCCCTAATCCCCGCCCCCAGGAGGTGCGGAGGTAGGGGGAGCACATAGGTCCCTTTTTGCTCCGGGGTAATGTAAACTTTTTAGAGCTGTTGATTGAGTTTGATCACCTGATAAGGTAGCTGTCTGGGAAAAAGAGGTTGGGGAGGGACCGCTGACTGTGGACGGAGGGGGTTCCCTCGGTGTAATCTGCAAAGGGTCTTTCCCCTGACTAGCTCTGGGGAACTCTCCAACCCCGAAAGTGTAGAGGAGAAACCCGTCCTGGCCGCAGGAGTGTAGGAATGAGTGGGGTGTGAGGAGGGCTCAGGAAATCAAACAAACTTCCTGCCGATCCACGCCACATGCTCTCCCTCGGTCCCGCGTGGCTGCGCTGATGACTAAGTAACGGCGCGATCGTCCCCTCGCCCTGCGGCGGGAGCAGCGCCTCTTCACCTCGGCTCGGCAGCCACGTCGCTCTACAGCCCGGGGACTGGGGGGGACGGGCGGCAGGGCGCGGCCCCCGGGGTCTAGGGTCTCCCAGCCACTTCTCCTTCCCCACTGCACACCAACACCCACAGCAGCGGCCCCGGGACCTCCGGCCTCCCGGGAGCCCCCCGGGCGTCGCGTGGGCTCCGTTCCTCGGGCGCGGCGTGGGCGCGGGAGCGGCGTCTCCGAGCGCACCAGCGCCGACACCGCCCCGGGCTGCGCTGCAGCGATTGCTGCGAGGGCGGCGGTCGGTTAGCTGGGGTGGGGGCGGGGGAGGGGGCTCCCTGCGTTCCGGGGAACCTCGTCAACCCTCCTCCCGGGCCAGGCTCCTCCTCCTCCAGGCGCGGGGCTCGTGCCCGCCACCGCCGGCGCGCACCGCGCCTCCGCACGCCGCCTCCCCGCACCCGAGCTCCTGCCGTCTCTCCCCCTCCTTCTCCCCTCCCTCTCTTCCCCCTCCTCCTCTTCCTCGTCCTCCTCCTCCTCCTTCTCCTCCGCCCATCACGGCCACTACGAACGCCTTCGCCTCCTTCTACACCTCGCGCCGCCGCCGCCGCCGCCGCCGCCGCCGCTCCTCGCGCTCCCCGCGGCTCACACCAGCCCGTGGCTCCCCACTCTCGGCTGCAGCAGTCTCTCGCTCTCTCTCGCTCTCTCCTCTCTCAAGTTTTCTGTCTCTTCAGGATTAGGGCAAAGGGAGGAAAACACCGATTTCTGCTTGCTGTTTCAGGTAGGGTCGCACACGCCGGTCCCCGCGGGGACCCTTCCCGCTCGCCTCGCCTGGTGTGCATGCGTCTCTCCCCCACCCCGTCTCGGATGCTCCCCGGGAACCCAGGAGGATCGTTTCTCCCCCTTCTTCCCCCTGCCCGTTTAAAAAATAATTTCCATACTTATCACCAGAAGCATATTTGCAACTACAATGAACCCCAAGCGGCTGCCTGGCGGCGCGTTAGCCTGGCTCTCCCATAGTCTCCAACTTTGCACGCCGTGGTCGCCGCTGCCTTACTGGCCGGGTTGCTGGAGCCTCAGCTCCCTCTCATTGTGATCCTCGGCTCCGGAGCAGCTGTCAAACGCGTCATTTCGCAGCTCCTCATGCGAACCTGGCTTCCTCCAAGATGTGATCTTGGGCAACTGTGGGTGATCAAGAAAGGAGATTTTTATTTTATTGTATTTTATTTCAGTTATTTTATTTGTTAGGGGGAGGGAAGAAGTGAAGACGTGAGCACCACAGTTCACTGTAATGAAAAGAATAATTGAAAAAGTGGGCTGGCTGTCCCTGCTCGCCCCTTCCGCCGTGGCTGCGGGGGTGGTCTGGGTTGAGGGGGTTGTGGCATGAAGAACCCTCTCCTCTCTCCTCCCCTTTCCACTCTCCCCTCAAACCCAGGCTCTTCTCCTGCTCCTGTGTCAGTTTGGAATCCCGGGTGTTGTTATACGTGAGCACAAAACAGTGTTAGCTGGCCATGAGGCTGGGGGAAGTTCCTGGCATAGCAAGGTCTGATTACTTGGTCACCTTGATGTTAAAAAAGAAAAAAAAAAAAAAAAAAGGAGGAAAGAAAGAAATTCCCTTTCTCACTCTGCACTCAGCTCACTGGAGTAATCTCCAAAGCTTTAAATCCAATTCCTAAGTAAAAGGACGTTCGTTGGGGCTCCTTGGATAGTGGCACTGGAGGCGATTTTAAGTGTCTTTTGGTTTTCTTCTATGGCTTTGCAAAGAGCGCCGATGAAGACAAAACCGAACAGCCACAACATGCAGTTGCTGCTTCTTGTTCTCTTAGTGTGGGACCCTGCCAGGTGAGACCTTGGTTATTGTGTGTGACTCCTAATTCCAGGTAAAGGCGTGTTTCTGGAAGGCCATCAGTGCAGGGGTGGCTTTGAAGAATCTAGAGTGTTTTGAAGAATTATTTTTCAGAAAAAGGTTTGTACCAGGAAAGTGAACTGTGAAGTGACAGGGACTATAAAAAGTTCACTACTTCTTGTTTTCAGTGATAAAATAAAAAAGTGAACAGAAACGTTTTTCATACAAAAAAAATTCCCTAAAGAAGAGAATATTCTTTGCACGGCATATTCTAAGGAGGAATTGAACTGGTTAAGTTACATGTGCTTGTAATAATATCAGTATTCAGGAAGGAAGTCAAATAGAAAAGTACCAGCTTAAAGATTTGAGTGTTGACTTATTTTTTCTCTTTTCTTTATAATGGTCTTGAATTTTTTTTTTTTTTAGTCAACATAGAAAACCCAAGTGATGTGTGAGTCTTAAACCTCTAGGTGGAGGTAGTATACAACTTCAAAATCACAAACAATAAAACAAAAGCTTGATTTATTAATCAACTTTTTATATTATTAATTTAGAGATCTTTTATTCCTCAAATGGTTGCTGCCATAAGGAATACTTACTTCAAATGTATGATAAATTTTCTTTGCCCTATACAAACATGAAATTAATTTTTGTTGCTTTCAATAAATTTATCTTAGTTGTACAGTCTTTCCTGGTTTTCATCACCAGTGAACATCTTTTACTTACTGGATGTAGAGTATTATTTTCAAAATACCAGCAGACTTAAAATACATATTTCTTAAGAATGTTCTCATAACCATCCCTTTAAAAAAACAAGTTTTTATTATGCCTTTTTAATTTAATTTTTAATTTTCCTGTTCAATTAATGGTCAAAGTATAAAATTTTTTTTATAGAATTGAGGAGAAATTTATTGATACAGTCTCATTTTTAATTGGAAAGTACTTACTTGACAACTGCATATTGACAGAAAAAAATATGAAATGTGATTAAGAAACACTTTTGAGTGAAAATATCTGTTTAGAACTTTATGAACATCTTAGGGATTGGTTTTAAAATTAACTTAAGCAAGCAATATAAAAACTTTTGAGGCTACAGAGTACAAAGTAGTCTACTTATTTAATTTTTAAGTATTTATAGTCATATCAATGTTTTAATATTTGCTGCTAAAACAATATTTGTTTGAAGTTGGTGACTGACTTTTGATGTATTATGATTATTTTTAGCTACTAGTTCTGTAATCATTTAAATGCAAATGTACACTGTCAATTGTATTTTGTACAATGCACCTTGATCAGAATGTAATTACAATAATCTTTGATTGTGAAGGAGTGAACAATGCCTGATTAATTAATAATCATTGAAAATTCTCAGCACTTAACTGTATTTCTCTCTAGTAGTTTTTTGTTCTATATTTGACTGGTAATGCTTATGCCGGTATTTTATTCTATTATATAAATGATTCTTTTTTAGGGCCAGTAATTTAAATCTCTGAATCATTCTGAGAAAAAAAAATGGCAGTGAAAAGGGACATTTTGTTTTATACATTTAGTTTCTTCTGCACCAAATTGTTGGATGTCACAAAATCAGGTGGCTGGTTTTATGATGGAGAAAAATCAAAATTTCTAAACCCTTTCTGGTAGTATTTTAAGACCATTTGTTCTTTCTACAAATTTATCATCAAAAAGAAAGCATCTGGGCACTGTCATCTTTGCTTTACCCCTTACTGCTTCTCTCTGAGACCAGTTGGAGCTGAGTCTCTGCAGCTGTGCCTGTCACTGATGTTTCAGAGCCCACCTCCACCTCCTGGCTACAGTAGAGCCTGGCGCATAGCCAGAGGAGTTCCCCTGATATCTGTATTAAGCTTGGCCATTGGGTGGAGGTATACCCAAAGTAAGGAAATTATCCTGGTTTAAAAGAGAAAAAAGATAGAGAAAAAGAAACACATTTATGAGGGAGATAGAAAAATTTTATACCTCCGAGGAGGCAATTTATTTTACAACTAATATTCAAAACACCAAAGAGTATTGCAGGAGTCCATTTGATTACTGCACTTTTCTAACTGCACAATAGCACTATTAACAGTGTCTGCAGGGAAGAATCTGTGATCATAATACATTCTAGGGATGGATGTTTGAAAAAAAAAGGAAGAGTCCACATGGAATGCTAACTGAAAGAAAGCTCAAACAGTGTTAACCTCGAACTTGTGATAGTATACTATTTACTGTCTATTTTCAACTGCATGTTTATCTTCTCTGTACACATGCTGGTATTTATAGAAGTGAACAAAAGAAGGAAAATGGGTGACACTTAATAGCTTATGGAGCCTTAAATTTCAAATTAAGGAAGGAGAGCATGTTGGCATTTGCAAAACACACATATGAGATATATATATATATATATATATATATATATATATATATATCAGCTTACAAAATTATCTGTTTAGGTTGGTTCTGGCTAACATCCAAGAAGATGAAGCTAAAAATAACATCACCATCTTTACAAGAATTCTAGACAGACTTCTGGATGGCTATGATAATCGGCTTAGACCAGGACTGGGAGGTAAAAATAGTTTTCCTTTTTTTAAACTTTCATAAAATAATGCCTTTCAAGTTAAGAGTAATATTCCTATTTTAATATATTTTATATATGAATGCATTGATATTTATTGAAGATAGTAGATAATAGAAAGTATAATATATGAAATAAACATTATCTTTGATTCCTTTTATATACACATATGTATTTAAGATACCTTTCATAGAATGCCTAAAGGTATATGGAGCCCAGACTTCCTGTAAGAAATTTTTTAATTACTTTATTTTTAATGGCTAAGTTTTTTAAACATAGCATATTAAAGTCTAACATTATTGAGCAGATATACTTGTATAATATCTTTGATGATTCTCTCACAACAGTTTATATATGCAGGAATAAGGAACAGAAAAATATAAAAGACTGTCTAGGTTGAAATGTAACAGAAACACTTTTTAGGATTCTATGATATTTCTTCACACATGCCTCTGATATTTTAAACTAAGGCACAAGTTTGGCCTTCTTGTAACTTTTCAAAACGTTTTAGATACATATTATGTATAGGCATAATTATGCCTAAATTATTGGATTGTGGTACAGTTTGGTTTCAATTTTGGACGTTAATTTTCAACTCAGAAAAAGAAGTCCATTTTCATCAAAAAAGTAAAGGAAATTGGGGTAGGATAATTGGTTAAATTTTAATTATCACATTTATCACATGTATTTTTCATAATTATTAAGACTTTTGCTTTCAATATTAATACAAACTTAAGACACATTAGTTGGACCCTTTACACTAATCAAGGATTCATATAGTTAGCCTGGTTGTTAAAAGATTAAGTTGCTAAGACACATTAGTTGGACCCTTTACACTAATCAAGGATTCATATAGTTAGCCTGGTTGTTAAAAGATTAAGTTGCTTGAAAAGATGTGTATTGACCAGAGCCCTGAACATTTATGCAAATAACTCCTTTGAAAAATATAAGTGGTTGTCAATTTTATATACATCTTTGGAAATTGTATGGTTTGAATTGTTCAGGAGTAAGAAAAAGTTAGAAGAGACCCAACTTATTAAACAATGCGCCATGTATTTGCTATTAGTTTTTGACTCAAATACCCTGCATTTTAAGAGAGAACTCCCAGGAAGGAATTACAGATGTTCTAGCCATAGACTTTAATATTTTAAATAAATTATGTGCTGTCCAAAACGATCTTAAAATATTCAAGCTAGACTGTAAACTTTGTCTCTTTGAGTTTTCATGAGGAACAGTTACCCTCTGCGTGTCTGATTGTGTAGTAGAAACTACCTGTATAAAGACTTAAGTATTGCCATGATCTCTTTATATTTCCTTTTAACATCTCTTGCATCCTTTTTATTCCATTGCTTACACTAACGTAGAGATTTCTCTACCTTGTTATGTGGTTTAATGCAAGATACTAAGTGGCTTTTCTTGTCTTACCATCTTCCCTGACCTTCTGATATTGAACATGTACTAATATCTCATAGTCAGATTAGTCTGCTTTTAGTTTTAAAATCCTTTTCATATGTTACTCTGCTCTCGATCTAATGCTTTCTGTGGTTCTCCACTGCGTTTGGTGGTGAGGCACAGTGGGAAGAACATCGGTCTTGGTGGCACACAGATCTGAACGGGAGTTCTGCTCCACACACACGCGTGCCTTGGGAGATAATGCAAAACGGCCGAGACACACCTAGCTTTCCACCTGATAGTGTTGTTGCTGGGATTGCACAAAGAAAAAGTGTACACAAAACACGTGCTACATACTAGCTGTTCAACAATGATCAATTCTTTCCCTTCTTCCTTTGTTTCCTGACTTAACCAGTTTTTCCACACTCTGATCCACTGGCCTCATTTGCTACTTCACCTCACCTCTCACTCATCCAGCACTTCATATGCTTCTGTTCATTTTCTCTTGTGAATTCTTTTCTATCTGTTCCCTTGGCCTTTCTGTGTGATCCCCTTCACCTGGAATGGTTTTTTTTTTTAGTTCTCTCTGCTGATCTAAACCTTGCCTTTCCTGTAAAAATCATGCCCCCTGGGTGAAGGGCTCCACTGAAACTTGCACTTTACCTTGGAAGTGAGAACAATGTAACCTAAAAATTTGTACCTTCATATATTAACTTGAAATTAAGAAAAAAATCATCACAACACTGAGTCTCTTTAGTAAAGTTCTTTCTTAACTGAATCGAAGTACCCGGATTCATTTCTCTCTTGTTGAGTTTGGTTTTTAGCAGTTGGCTCTCTATCTCATTTTGTACTTATTATGGGCTATCTTGTATGATTTATGACATTTTTATGTGTCTCTTGTTACCTTAATAAGATTGTAAGCCCACCGAGTATCACAAATCCTCTGTTCTTTCAGCAGCTAAATATCGATTTGCATATTGTGGCCATAAATAAATGCTGATATGTGATTAATTTTTCTTTGAACAGTTAATCATCTCGAAAATGGGACTACTTATCTCTGGCTGACCTGGTAGTGAGGAATGTTAGGTGGGACATTGAGCTAAGTTATGCTGCAGGAGAGTAATGTGACTTAGTGCAGAGGAGCTGGCTGTAGACTGTGAAGATTTAGGTAAAATCCCATCTCTGATACTTAGGAATTGTTTGTGAACTTTCATACCTAGCTTTTCTGGAGCCAGACTTGTCATCTATAAAATGGGATTTCTAATGCCATTCTGTGAGTTTTTGATGAGTATTAGATGTGATAGATGCAGTGTATTCAGCAAGGCAACGTAGTGTTTACTAGACAGTTAAGAAATGACAATAACTGAAGACTGTGAATAACTTTCTAAATGTACCCTGTAAATTTGCATTGTGTATACCTCTGTATTCAAAATTCTCAGCCTGAATGTGCATTGGTCAATTTGAATAGAAAGTTCAGGGAAATTACCTGCGTCATTATGTCCCCGTAACTAATAGTTAGGGAAAATGAGTTTGATTTAATTTTAATATATCAAACTGAAAATCTCTATTGATGGATAATCTGGTTAACTAATCTTACTATATTTTCTCTTCATAAATTTAATATAAATGAGTACTTAGGAAAGAGGAAACCGTTTTGAACTGTGAATTAGAAAAATTGTTTTCTTTCAGCTGTCTCTCCTACTCACTAGGTGTTGCCCCAGACAAGTTACTTAGACATTGTAAGACTTGATATTTTCTGTGGGAAAATGGGAGTAATAGTATTTTGTTCTGAGAGGAGGAGAGTCTGTTATGAGTCATGAATATGGCAAAGATTATATAACGAGTGATAAAAATTTTAAGGTATTTAATGATTAATAATAGATCCCTTTAAAAATTTAAGTCAGATTATGCCCCTCAAATGTTCAAAGCCCTGCATGGTGCCCCATTCGTTTATAACAAAAGCTGAATTTTTTGTGTCGGCCTACAAGGCCTTCCTTGATCTGTCCCCCCTTTCTTTGGCCTCACCTTACACAATTCTCCTTGCTAACACTGCTTCAGTCACGTCAGCTTCCTTATTGTCACCAGGATGATCTGTGGGGCCTTTTCTGTCTGGCTGTTTCCTCTTTCCTGGGATATCAATTGATCTAACCTTTTCAATGAAGCCCATCTTGACTGACCTAATAAATACTCCTACCTATGTACACCCCCAGCAGTCCTGATGCCTTTTACTCAGCTTCATTTTTTTGTTTTCATAAAGCATTCATTTTTAATATACAAGAATGGTTATTTATTAAGTTATTACCCTGCTTATTTTTGCCTCTTTTGCTAGAAGATGGGCTGTATGACTTCAAGGATTTTTTACCATTTTGTTCCTCAGTTCCCTGGTATCTATCTTCAGCATCGGGAACAGTTCCTGACATGTAGAAGGCCCTCATCTAAATATCTTTTCAATAAAGTTCAACTTTTAGTAATTCATTGAACAATGTATTAGTGTGCTTTCATGAAAATAATAAACTGTAGAACTTACCTATCTTCAAAATCAGTGAAATAATTACCACGCTAGCCTCGCACTACTGACATCTGCATATTTAGGGTTGATTTTTTGGATGAATTGAAACAATTAGGTGGATTCCTCAAACTCCTGACTTATGTTACCTGTGATTCTGCAGTGAGCTAAACTCTGTGTGATTTGGGGATGATTCATTTGTCCCATCTGTGACTACTTTACTCATCTGTGAAATGAGAGGAGGGATTCTGTTGGGATATTTTGTGTTTAAAATCTTAAGAAAGTATAGTATGACATGTACTTGATAGGTATTAGTATTGTTAGGAATAGCAAAGTTAAGTTCTTCACCGAGAATATTATCTTGGGAACTAATATTCTCTGAAAACACGTTAAGAAAATATTGGTATGCCTTATGCATTTGGTAGTCTTACTTAATTGTGGGTGTGGATGCTTGAGATGGGTTTGCCTTGAAAAATTATCTACCAGGAGCATGCGCACAGTTTAGGTAGAACTAATGACGGAACCAAGTTTTCATCTTGGCTTCATTTGACTATTGGTGCTAACGTTTGGGGGTGGTACCAACCTTGGATTTTGACATTTAATAAGAGGCATTCAGAATGTTGAATGACTAAAAGGAGCAACATTTGTTTTTTGGACAAATTTTATAAGGTCATTGGAAAAATGAATGTGTAGACAGGACTCACATATTTATGACAGCTAACATCCACAGCGTTCAACAGTGACAACTATTAGAAATGACAAGCCTTGGAATCTAAATTATAATTCAGTCTGAAAAATCTAGATTGAGTACTCAACTGCATTTTGAAGAGCTGTTTCAAGGAGGCTGTTTAGAGAGAATCTCTGCACCCTCCCCACCGGGCACTCCTGTTTTATGCTCTGAAACCTTGAAAAAGCTTTTTGCTCAAAGTCCTGAAAAAAAATTATGGTCTCATCATAGACTTACGGTCTGACAGTCTCCAACTTCACTCTTGTATGTTTATCTTCAGGCTGTAGAGAGATGTATGATAACATGTTTCCCTGGCTTTCATTACTCTCAAATTCATAAAAAATGAAATATAGGCTATTCAGTGGGAACAAATAAATACAGAAAAGTATACTCTTTCCCAGAACCTCAGAGAGATCCTGACCTTAAAAGAGCATTGTATTACTTCATAAAATAATTGCTAAGCTCAGTGCCCGCTTCAGATTTTGAATTCTGTTGCTCCCATGTTTTCACTGCATTGCTTTTAGCAGCCTCTTCTTGCTTTGGTTTCTTTCTTTGTAAAATGGTGACAAAATCATGTAATTTACTGGTTTGTTAGGGGTTTATTTTATTTTTTACATATAATGGGCAGTGGCAAAAAGGAGTATAAACTTTGTAGGTGATATTATTATTATTGTTATTTTTGGTCCTAAGCCTACTTCTACTAAAAATATATAGAAAATTATCAGTCAGGGTTATCCTGAATTTATAAAAGCTTTGACTTCTAAGACAATAATAAGCTTAGAGTGCATATCATGCAGTTTTAAAGAAAGGAGATGCTTGTGTGTTTCTTATATATTCAGGCACATTTTTGTCTGTGTGCAAAATTTCTGAAAAGAAAATCAGAAACAAAATAAAGATGGGTATTTATTGTTCTTCATAATTATTATCATGACATGCAACAATTTGGCATCAGTTCATGATAATGAATTTGCCTATAGAGGCAAAGTTGTACTTGCAGAATACGAACTCATCATATGTCATAGATGATGATTTTGGGGATGCAAAGTTGAAAGCATGTCCGTCAACCTAGCCTGGAGCGTCTGGGTCTTGCACCTGTAGAGTGTACACTCAATGCTCCATAGCGTCACACTGGTCTTTAAGTCAAGAGCAGGGGTGGAGGCATCAAGAGGGACAGAACACACTAAGAAAGTCTGAAACTTCCATATATAGAATTAAGGGGGTAAAGGGAAGAAAGAGGCAGGGAGGTTGCAAGATGAGTAGAAAAAAAGAGATTGCTCAGCTGTTGCGTAGTTCTGGCCTCAGATCAAGGCAGGGTGAACTCCAGATGTTGTTGTCTCCGCTTCTTCAAAAGCTGCGATGTTTGTCATGGTCCTCCTAGCTCAGGTGGCTGCGGTTGAGGCTTGTACTCCTACAGAGGCATGAGGCCCCGGGGACTCCAGTCCCCCTTCCCTTCTGATTCCGACTTCTGGGTTCTCCAAACGTTCCCGGAATAGGATGACCTTCAGAATAAGCCTTTGGCACAAGAGGGTTTCAGAGTCTTTTTCGCGCTCTGCCCCAGATCTGCCTTCTTGAGTCTGCTAAAGGTCGCAGAGAACACTGACTTTGATTATTTCCTAAGTGAGAAAATGGAAATACATTGGGAAGATTTTACACAGGTGTGTAACTAGCTTTTGATAAAAGTGTAAATGACATATCAAGTCATTTTGTCATTTCTTATTTGTTTAAAATTACTTTGCGGGAGGCATGAAACAGAAAGCAGAGAGGCACGGCCCTCCTGAGGGGCGCGCGCAGGGAAGCTGGAGACTGGACAAGTCAGTTCCTTTCCTCTGTCCCGGGGCTGCCCCGCTTCCCTCCACCGACCGTGCAGAGAATGAACTGATCAACTCCATCCCGGTGCAGGCGGGCTTCGAGTAGAAGCATGCTCGTGTTGCGTGCAGTTTTGTGATTCTCGTTAATATTTTTAGGCATGACTAACGTGCATCTTAGTGTTTTTTTTCACACTCTCAGTGATGCTGTGTGCTGCTGGCCTGGTCACCGCTGCAGAATGGCACAGACGGGCTTCTTCCGAAAGAGTGAGAGTGAGAAAGTTTTGCAGACCTTTTTCTCAGTCTGTGATTTAGACTAGATAGACAGCTATTTAACTGGATGAACAGACTATTTTATAGGAAAGGCAGACTGAGCCTATGACGGCACTGGTATAATTCAAGATAATGTCATGAAGGTGCCTGGCCCAGAAAATACTACTGATGTTTTAATGAACTCACACGAGGGCTTTCTTTTCACCTTAAAACATTTTTGGTTAATGATTGTTATTAAAAACATGCTGTCCTCGGTCATAATTTTTAGGGATAGTCATTTTAGTTCTTTCAGGCATGAATGTGCCTCACTAACTATATTTCTCATCTCCCTCTAGCACTTAAGCTCAGGTGCTGTCAAAGTTTTTTCTTTTTTTTCCCTTCTTAATACACACAGTGGAAAAAGTAGACCACAGGCGTGACTGAATCATTCATTTTAGGGTTGTTTTTTGATCACAACAGCTCAATCCTATGGTAGAAATCTATATTGATAGTGAAGATGGTGAGGGCTGGGTTAGTTGGCAGTTCACTCATTTTTGATGTGTTAACATGGAAATAGTCAAATAAAATTATTCTAGTATGTTCTTTCTCAACATGTGTGTATTGAAGGCATGTGACATGCTACATACTCTCCAGGACATAAAGATATACAAATTATGGTGTTGGTCCTCCAGGGGATGAAGCCCCGTGGGGATATATAAGGCAGGTATACCATTATTCTCAAAATAACACAAAACAGTACAACCCATGTTTCATTATAAGAACCGGCTTTCGAAGTAAGAAATCACTTTAACTTGAGCCATATCAGTGAAATTAGCCAAGTTTTGTAGCTATAAGCATAATTCATTCATTTCAACTGCTTCCCAAGGGCTGAAGATCTGCCAACTACTATTTTAAATGTGTAAACATTATGAAGAACAAGACCTAGTCTCTGCATAAATTCCTGTCATACCATTTTTTGGCTCCTCCTGACTTTCGTGTGTTCTAGACAGTGGTTTCTTCTTCCTTTCCTTAATTAAGAATTCTGTATAATCACTCTGTTTTATTAAACTATAAGTCTTGTTTTATAAAGGAAAGAGTGATTTCTGATATATTTACTGTCAGCCTGAAAATTATGATGGCTACAGAAGAGTTTAAACACAGAAAGCATGTCTTTCTGTGTCTTAGCGGGATGGCCAAGGGCATTTATGTTGAGAATGGCCTTCTCAGAGGTACTGACACAGTGTTAATGGCAGTGTAAATTTCTGTACGCTCCTCAGTTATTTTCTTAAGGAAAACATAGTTATCTTCTTTCTGCCTTGCCTTAATTTGTCTTGAGCTACAGGTGAATGAAAAAATAAGTAGACATCCAATTCAAACCAAAAAAAAAAAGGTAAATTTATGAAGAGTAATGTAATGACTGTGAAGTTTCTTTTGAATTATCAATGATGAAGACAACACAGAATTCCAAAAATATTTGTTTTCAACTTGAAATACCCTCATCCTATGAGGCCTGGATCTTATCATTTATAAAAAAGGTATGACAAGCACAAACACTCAGGTGTAAGTATGAAAAGATTTCGTACAGAAGCTTATCAAAGTAGGGATATCAACTTACCCTGAGATACATGCAAATTCTCCATTGGATTTTGCATTTTAGTAACTATTATTAGGTGGTAGCTCTGATAGCTTAGTGTGTTTTTATCACATCATTTTAAAAGTATAATTTTAATTTCACATATGAGTCAAATTTATTTCATCTTCTTTACATTCTTATTTATTTTGATAAAAACTGTTGAAAACAAATATGTTCATGTAAAATTGAAAAAAGCGTACTGTAAATAAATATCTTTATTAACATTGAAAGTTTGGCACCTTTTTAGGTGAATGAATGCAAAATGTCTCAGGGACATGCAAAGTGCCTTTTTTTTCTGTGTAGAAGCATTTCAGTATTCTTACTGGGTAAGTTTAGTTAGGGTATTACTATTTTTTTTTTTAATATGTTTTTTTTTTTTTTTTTTTTTTGGCCGGGGCTGGGTATGAACCTGCCACCTCCAGCATATGGGACCAGCACCCTACTCCTTGAGCCACAGGCGCCACCCAGGGTATTACTATTTTGATGTTTTAAAACATGTACAGCTTTATTTCTTTTTATATATATATACACACATATACATAAAGTATAGAAAAATATGTCAAAATAGAGCATTGGCAAAGTCTATAACTTTATGAATATTTTAGTAATTTGGCATAATAAGTGGTACAATTGGATTTGGTCTGTGAGTAGAGGACTAGAGTTACATCTCAAGGTTAAAGAAGGTTGAAGAAAGGATAAAAATTACGTATGTTTTCTGATAGCATTCCAAAGCCCATTATTTAAGTCATGCTTTGTAAGGAGACCTAAAGTATTTTAGTAAGTATTGGGAAGGCATTTATTTTCCATTAGGAAGGTAAAAGGATCGAGTGTTTTTGTACTGATGTGCGTGCCAGGGCAGAAGAGAACTCCAAACTTGAATTGGAAGAGGAGTTTAGAGGAGGAGACAAAAGTGATGGGTGAATTTTAGAGAGAAATGAAGTTTCTTGTTTACTCTTAGTTACTTATGAGAAGATTTTAGAATGTGAAGTGAATGATGCTAAGTTACTAAGAATTTTTTGGTTGGAGAGTCCACATTTTTTTCAATTGTATGATTGTTTTTAAGGCTGTTACAAGAGAATTAAGCAAGTTAGCCATAATATGAGAATTGAGGTAATTGGAACAAATTCTTTGTTGTCATCACGATTATATAAACTGTGCACATTTTCAATAAAAAAAAAAATAGGCTAAAAATGCCAGTCAGGTTTATATGGAAGATTAAAATTTGGATACCACAGGAGAGGAAGTCTTTTTTTTTTTTTTTTTTTTTTTTTTTTTTTTTGTAGAGACAGAGTCTCACTTTATGGCCCTCGGTAGAGTGCCGTGGCCTCACACAGCTCACAGCAACCTCCAACTCCTGGGCTTAAGCGATTCTCTTGCCTCAGCCTCCCGAGTAGCTGGGACTACAGGCGCCCGCCACAACGCCCGGCTATTTTTTGGTTGCAGTTCGGCCGAGGCCGGGTTTGAACCCGCCACCCTCGGTATATGGGGCCGGCGCCTTACCGACTGAGCCACAGGCGCCGCCGGAAGTCTTAATTAATAGAAAATGGAATTGCAAGGCTGGCGTTCAGGTCAGGTGGGGGGAAGCGAGAGAATAGATTTAATTAGTTATCTAGGGCGTGTAAGGGTAATCATTGAAGCAAAAAATGGGAAACTGATGACTATGTTTGGTGAAATTGCAGATGAATTGTCCAACAGCTATTAGATGAAGAGAAACTTCAGAATCTTGGGACTAAATGGGGTGCATTTACATGGTGAGAATATAAAGGAATGGATGTGAGTGTGGATCCCTTTGAAAGAAGCAGCCATCAAAGCGTTACTAAGACAACAGTTAATGCCCTTGATAACTAAAAATTAAGACTGAGTACCATGGATCCTTTTTTCCCCTTCATTTTGAGTAGCTTTTGGCTTAGGAGTGATTACAAAATTACAGGATCAAAGAGAAACAATTAGAAAACCACACATAGAAGCATATTATAAGTAATAGTTACATAAAAATACCACTATTTAAAATGGATAAAATATCAAAAATCAACTCGTTCTTCTTAAAAACATATACATTATACAAGACTTCACGTCTGAAGTCTTAGAGAAAGGGAAATACGGCGTGATGTAGTAAGTGGCGAGGAGAATATTGCTGTGGCAGGACGATGCTTTTCAACCTTTGTTCCTTTAAGCTTCTTTGGTACACCAAAGGGCTGTTGGAGGTATTTTTGGCTGCTGCCAAACCCAGGGTGTGATTCATAGTTTTAGCAGGGAGGGTCATTTACATTTACATTATTAGCTGTGGAATTGAGGGATGATGCAGACTCCCCTGGGATCCACTTGCTGACTCAGGATGGAAACATTCACGTTGATGGCACGCTGAAGTTGCCGCCTCTGCCACTCTCCTTCAGCTGCTACCACACCCAGTCTGGTTTTTGTCATTTTTGGTGACAGCTTCTAATCCAGGCAAGTCACTCACAGACGTCTGACTGCCACCAGTTGCAGGGGGAAGCTGCAGTTGTGCCTCGGTTGCCACTGCCTTGAAACAGCTGGGATGTTAAGAAAAACCTATCAGCAGATCAGGAAAGTGGGCAGGTGTGTGCTTAAGTGAGTGGATATGAAAGTCAGTGGGGCATAAAGCAGATGTCTCCTCATCAGATCCCTTTCCTTTGGGGAGCTGTTTTGTGGTCTGTCATCTCTGTAATTTTTCCCCACCTGCTCAGAGAGGGTGGTGTGACACTTTACATACTTCTGTCTAAAGACCTTAGAAGAGGATGTGATAATCTCAAGTGGTTTTTTATACTGGGGATTTAATGCCAGCTGGAAATGAAGGGAACTTTACACCCTAGCATTTGAATAAAATAAATCAAATATAGGTAAGGAAATATCATGGTAGATTTCATTTTCAGGGATGTGTTTCCCTGAAAATAACAAAAAAATCATATATAATGACTTTAATGGGGGTCAACTTTTCATACAAACAGGAAGTCTAGAGGTAGCTGGCACCTAGTGCTGGCTGAGTTCTTAAATAATGACATAAAGAACACAAATTCTTTTTATTTTTCACCCTCTTCCTTAGTGTTTGCTTGTTCCCTATGCTTGCTGCTTTTTGACCCCAATCTAGCTGCTGTAGCTCCAGCTCTTTCATCCATGTGTAAAGCCAGAATAAAGGAAGGGATGGCATCTTTGTTCCTTCCATCAGAAAAATAAGCCTTCTTACACTAGCTGATGGACATCTGTGAAAGTGAATGTCCTACTGGTGCTGGACACATTTTTATTCTAAATAAAATTGGGGGTTTATTAAAAAGAAGGAGGATGCGTTGAATAATAAGTAAGCTACTGTCTGCCCCATCTGCTAACTCTGTAATAGAAAAGTTACTTAATCTTTCTGTGTCTCAGTTTCTTAGTTTGCAAAATGTGCACATGAATCACCTATATGGTAGTTCTTAAAATGCATGTTTTGATTCAAAATGTCTAAGTGGATTTCAAGGCAAGGCATTTCTTTCTTTCTTTCTTTCTTTTTTTTGAGACAGAGTCTCACTTTATGGCCCTTGGTAGAGTGCTGTGGCGTCACACAGCTCACAGCAACCTCCAACTCCTGGGCTTAGGTGATTCCCTTGCTTCAGCCTCCCAAGTAGCTGGGACTACAGGTGCCTGCCACAATGCCTGGCTATTTTTTTGTTGCAGTTTGGCTGGGGCTGGGTTTGAACCTGCCACCGTTGGTATATGGGGCCAGTGCCCTACCCACTGAGCTACAGGCACTGCCCAAGGTGATGCATTTCTAACTAGCCTCTCGGTGATGGCTGTGCTGGTGATCTGTGTACCATACTTTAAGAAGCAGTGAAGTGATCAGCTAAGGGTACCACGCTGTACAGCCCCAGGAGGATTTGTATAATGTAATGAGGATAAGAGGTCCTTTAAGTGCTCACTAAAAATTAAAATTATACTGCGTTTTTTCCTGACACTTAGGAATTTGTAATTTCTGTTTCTAAAATATGGTAGTGATAAACCTTATTTTTAGCAGAGTATAACCATAGAAAAATGTATTATGAATTCTCAGAATTGTTAGTAAATTTTACATTTGTCATTAATTTCAGTGGGTATGATAATATTAATACAATTTCTGTCCAGTCATGATTGCACTTTAATTATATAATACTCAGACTAAAAATATGTCTATCTACAAATATTGAAGAAGTTGAAACTATTCTGTAGTAATGCTATGGTGGGATTTGAATATAACTTTATGAAAATATGAATATTACAGTTAACTATTAGTGGAAACTGACATGAAGATTATCTACATTTGCACAAATAATGGTTTATAAAAACTAATTTAATTCTGAATATGCTATAATAGATAACATTTTAGCACATGTGTAATTTTAAGGATAGAAAAATAACAGAGCTGTTTCTTTAAATTATTTTATGTTCTATTTAAAATGTTCCAATTTTTTTTCTTTTTTCATTGTTGCAGTTTTTGGCCAGGGCTGGGTTTGAACCTGCCACTTCTGATATATGGGGCCAGGTTCCCTACTCCTTGAGCCACAGGCTCCACCTGTTCCAAATTTTTTTCTTTGGAGAGATAAAAAGGGTGATTTCCTTTAAAACAATGTTATACATGTTATGTTAGAATGCCTGATAGAGACCATAAGATAAACCTGGAAGATCTTAAATTGGTAAGGAACTGATCATATTTTAATTTTAAAGGCTCTCTGAGAGGAGAAAGAGTCTTTCATTTGATCAGAGGAGACTGTGATGGCAAAGCAGCGTAACGAGCACAAACCCCACTATTCCATACATGAAAAACCCTTTTCTTTCTATAAAATCTGTATGACCTCGGACTGACCAATTATTGTCTCTGTGCCTCAGTTTCCAAAACAGGGAGAGGAGGGGACTGTAATGTTCCTTCCATCTAAAATTTCTCCTGAAATTTCTTCTAGTTTGTGTGTGTGTGTGTGTGTGTGTGTGGCTTGTTTCAAAGTAAATAGAGTAGAAAATAAGGTTCCTGGAACAGAAATCTAAAACCAATTTTTTCTTCATTGTAGAGAAATAGAGAGTGTACAGGGCTGAATACAAGTGAGCAAAATAAGGCTTCCGAGTCTCTAAAGTCTGTCCAACCTGGAAGAGTACAAAGGCGGCTTTGGTTTTCTGATGTTTAGCAATTAGGAGCTTGTACAAAATCAAGTACTTCCATTGCATAAAAATCCCAATTAAGAGCTTCTCTTAAAGCCAAATGAGGTTGAATTTAGAAAATTATTGGCACAAGTGAGGAATTGATAAATGTATCGAGTTCTGTCCCTCAGAGTTTATGTTTCTGAACCTTGCTCTGCACTCTCTGGGTCTGGCCTGTGAACGACCACATCCCTTCAGAGCCCCTTTTCTCATTTTGACATCATGGACGTGCCTCCTCTCATAACTCCTTTGCCCTGGTTCTTTTTTGGTCTCTACTTCCTGGTGAGGTTTATTCTGTGCTTACTCTTCTTCCTTATTAAGTGTGGGTGCACCCCAACATTCTGTACTTTCAATATTTGACTGTCGTGATTTTCCCAGAACAATTTCTTTCAATTCTGTAACCTCAAATATTGACCTATATCTGGCTAGTTGAAAAATTTTAATCTCTAGCTTGGATGCTGTATAATTTGCTCATCCTTGCCCAGCTCCTTTCCATGACCACCCACTCCTTTCAGATCAAGTTCGGAGCTCATGCAGCCACAGGATTTAATCACTTTTCCAGCTTCATCTCTCACTGCTTGTCGCTATTTTGTACATGATGGTCCAGATTTACGACTTCATTACAGTTGTTATTTTTTAATGCACCTGGCTTTCTTGGTCTGTGGTCTTTTATACGGGTTATTGCTTCTACTGGGAACACACTTTTCTTTCTCCATGTTTTAGTTTAGGATGTCATTGCTACTAGAAGCCTTACCGGACCATCATCCCCTGACCTTCACACACTTCTATCAAACACAGTACCAATTAGCATATTTAGCATAACATTAACATGAGGTTCTGTAACTCTGTTATCCATCTATCATAATCTAAGACCTTTAAAGATGAGAACGTATGACCCCTTGTCAGTTGTTCTATCGCCAGGACTATCTACAATATTTCTAAGAGATAAATAGTAATCACAACATTGACTGAATAGATTAAGAGACAAATGATGAACTTTGTCCTCCCCTCCATAAATTCCACAAATTCGACTTCTAGAAACACAACTCATAATTTTGCCAACAGAAACTGCTTTTCCTGCTCTTCTCTTACATGGGTAATGGCATCAATTTTTGTCAAGCCGTAAGAACTAAAATTCCACGTGAGAATAACTTATCAAATTTTCTCTACTATCTGGTCTCTTGATTCTAATTCTTCCTTCTTATTCACCAGTATCAACCTAACTGACTAGCCCGTTTTTGTTTTAAAATCAATGATTAATTTGAAACATTTAGAAATCAAGACATTTTCAATACAAATGTGAATTTCTGTGTTCTTTTTAAAAAATGGCATCTCTGATGACCTCAGGCAGAAATTCACTGAAACGGAGTGACAGCTTCCCCCACTACAGAAGTGCGCCCTGCACGTTGCTCCAGACCTCTGATGCAGCCCTGGTCACTCAGTCAGCTATCTGCCTGACGAGTAAAGATTGTGCTGCCCAAATAAACTTTTGGGTATATCTCATTTTCCATATAGCTAGATTTCCAACTTCTAATTAGGTTTGGTTATGTAATTCTTTGGCCCAACATTCTCTTAATAGTTTTCTTTTTTCCCTGATGTCCAGAGAATAATCGACAATTTGTGTAACGAGCATCCGAACAAGAAGACCCAAACTCAAATTAGAAATAAGTTGAGTTATGGAGACTGAGGGGTTGGAGAGCACGTTCTTTCTGTGAAGGGAGCTAAGTTTTATATGACTGTTGCCATCTTAAGTATTTAAAATCAGAGTTGCCAGATATTCCAATTATTTTTCAAAAGTTGTTGGAAAATTCAGTTTTTATGGAAAGTTTATTAATTTTTAAAGGCCAACCAGTCTTAATCAAATCAAAACTAAGAAAATCTTGTGCTTCACAAATGAAATGTACCTAAACATTGGTTTGCAGTCTCTGGCCCAAACCCAATATTTCATGAAGGGTACTAAGAAATCAACTTGACAGCTTCTTAAACCCAAATTTAAGAAATCTTCAAATAGGGTGGTGCCTGTGGCTCAGCGGGTAGGGTGCCGGCCCCATATGCCGAGGGTGGCGGGTTCAAACCCAGCCCCGGCCAAACTGCAACAAAAAAATAGCCGGGCGTTGTGGCGGGCGCCTGTAGTCCTAGCTACTCGGGAGGCTGAGGCAGGAGAATCGCCTAAGCCCAAGGATTTGGAGGTTGCTGTGAGCTGTGTGACGCCACGGCACTCTACCGAGGGCAATAAGGTGAGACTCTGTCTCTACAAAAAAAAAAAAAAAAAGAAATCTTCAAATACTCATTCAGGTTTGGTTTGGTCCCAGAGTCTGCGTTTCTTCCAGTGCTCTTAATTCTGATTCAGATGGTCCAATCACTGGACTGAGTCATCTGTCTTCAAGATTCTGGTTAAAAATAGTGGTTTCTTCCTTTCCCTCCTAATACTTTATCGTACTATTTTAAGTTAAATGGAAAACAATGCATGTGTGTAGCAAGATTGGTCCCAATAATGGAGCTGGAAGGCTAGAATTTTCCTCAGTAACCCCATTGTTCTGAGCTGACACCCAGTTTTACAAGGTAAGAGACCTACTTTTGTTTAGTGAGAGGATTGGTCCGAATCAGCTGGCTTATCCTGTAGTAATAACTGTCCAGTTCACTCATTCTTATGACCTGGTACTCAGCACCGAGGCTGGATGGGTGTGTAGGGATGACCTCTCCTGTGTGCCATTCGCACTTATGGCCTGAGGCTGATGCACTTCTAACATCTGAAACTTTGCTGGCCATGGGAGACGCTTATGGCCAGATTCAGACTTTCACTTACAGCTTCTGCCCGAAGTTCTACAGTGTCACAATGGCTTATATTTCATTGTCCAAACATTGATATTTCAAGGGGGCAGGGACCCTACGCAGAAAGAAGAATTAGAAATATATGGCAAGTAGCTTAATGACTTCTACACTTAGCAAGAAGGACTGAGATCTCGGGTGTAACTCATCTTCAGGAGTTACTGGTTATTCACGCTGCCCGACTTCCTCAACTGCGTTTTATGTGTAACACATGCAGAGTGTTTCTGATGTTAATTGTCATCTTTTTTTTTTTTATTTGGACACAATTTATTTGATGCATCTTCAAAGCCTTCCTTGTTGGCTTCCAGGAATAAAAAGCACAGCTAGTGGGGCTGTGAAAACATGGCCTCAATTGCAGGTATTTTAAAAAAGATAGATTTTCCAGTGTAAGCCTGAAATCTCAAACCTTGGTGACAGTCACAGCCATGGGGAGCAGAATTAGGCAGACAGGGAGCCGAGAGTGTGATGCTCTTGTGTGCCGCCTTGTTCTTTGTGCCCCGCACAGCATGTAAAATTCACTATTTGTCAATTGATTATGTATGTGAATCCAACACTGTTATACACGTAAATACACAGACACATCTGTGCTTTGAATGACTCCTTATTTGGGGTTCTCAGATCCATTTTGACATTTAACAATCAATTTGATCTTTACATTTTAGTGGTTTAAGACTTCTGACATCGCTAATGGTGAGTCATCCCTCTCAGAAACAATGCTAATGATAGATGGGTTCAATTGCTGTGCTGAACCTTAAATTTAGTAGCACATAAAATTAGAACCACTAGGATAAGCTTGGATTTAATATAGTGAAATAGACTAATTCAGCCACCCCACGTTTACTGGATTTTGGACCACATGAGCAATGATTATGAACAAAGGCTCTGCTATTTCAGTTGCCTATGAGGGAAACAGCATTACCTTCTAATACTGAACAAGTGCTCTGGCAGGGCCACTAGTTATACACGATAGAGGTAGAAACAAAACTATTAAAATGTATTTCCAAATCCTGGGTAGCATAGACCTAAAATGTTTTGTCTATGTTGAGATTTTGCAAAACTATTATTTAGTTTCACGTGGACCATTTACATTTTTCAGTTATCTTGTAGAGGCTGTCTAATTAAATGCTGTAAGATAATGCTTTCCGTGCCCTGTATAATTCCTGGGATGGTGACTGTGATCTCAGTCCCATTTTTAGGGCTTGGTACACGGCACTGGCTGGTGTTATTCAGGTGGGCTTGGCCTAATCACATGAACACTTTAACCCTGTGTCTGGAGGTCAGAGATAGGGAAGTGAGCCGGTTCAAACATGACAGAGATTCTGCATCACTGCAGGGAGCTGTGCTGAGATACCTGAAAGCCTCTGGGAGGTGAGACTTGACAGTCAGCAAGGAAAATGGAAACTTTACTTCTACTGGTGCAAGGGACTGGATTTTGCCAACAACCTGAAAGTGCTTGAAAGCTGAGTCTTCCTCAGAGGCTCTGAGAAACACTACCAGCCCATGTTTGGATTTCAGCTTTTTGAGGGCCTGATCTGAGAACCCAGCCATGTGTTATTCTTTGACCTATAAAACTATGTGCTAATATATGGATGTTGTTTTATATCACTAAATTTGTAATGATTGTTTAAACCAATAGGAAAAACTAATATGACTATTATTCTAATTTTAAAAATACCATTTCGTTCAATGTTTAAACTATGCTAGGCACAGTGTATTTTGCAACCATCCTTTCAGTTAATGATTTTAAAATCCTGAAAAATAGGCATTTAAGTGTCCCATTTAACAGATGAGAAAATTAAAGCATATCCAAGTTAAGTAATGTGCACAGGTTTACAAAGTTATTAGGGTATAACTCAAAATTGAATTGAAATTTCTTTGATTCCAAAGTTTAGGGTCTTATGTGTCCCTAACTTACATACATGCTACAGAATGAGATACAACATTGATGAAATACTCAACCTACCAAAATCTTATTTTTGAACCCTCAGTAAGAGATAAAGAGATTTTGTTTTATTTTGTTTTTTATGGGACAAGATTCTTAGCTATGGGTTTTAAGAATTTCAAACTGTTATATATGAAGCTTTTTCTCTTCAAATTTTTATGGAAAAAACCAAATTATATCCAACAATTATTTTGAACGTCAGTTATATCTCAAAGTTGTTATTAATCTGAATAAAATCATACATCCCACAATAACTAACTTTTAAAGTGCATTATTGATACATTCATAATGTTTAATTTTCTTTTTATTACCCTAACCTATATTGAATAAATGTCTTTTAAAACCATTTTAAGATGGTTAATGTTCTTGTATCTTTATTTAGTATCTTATTAAATAGTCTCAGAATGTTAACTTTATAGCTAAAAGGCTAAACTATTACACATTATGAATTCTATATAATAAAGTCTATTTTTATCTTTAAGCCTTTAATTGCAAAATTATTCTTCAGACTAAGAGCTTTATAGGTTTAGGTCTTTGATTTATTTGGAATTAATTTTTGTACCTGTATGAAGAAGGGTTACAAATTCATTCTTTTGCATGTGGTTATCCAGTTTTCCTAGCACTATTGGTTAAAGTGAATATTCTTCGTTGAATTGTCTTGGCAGTCTTAGTCAAAAGCAGTTAACTATAGAGATAGGGGTTGATTTGTTAATTTATGTACAACAAAGTCATTACATATTTTAAGAGTGGCCATTTCTCATCAAATATTTTACTTAGAATTTTCCTGCCTCTTTTCCTCTCCGATGACCTCCTCTCTTTCTCTTTCAGTCCATGTAGAGATCACTCAATGTTGTTTCCATTCTCGATGGTTGCATCCTTCCCTAAGGATTTAGCTGCCCTTCTGGGTACTTGATTCCCAAATCTTTTCTTAGTGTGGAGACTACCTCGGCAGGTGTGAAGCATCTCCTAGCTCTGTCTCTTAATTCTTACCTAGTTTCTGTCTTCACTAGCTCTAAACACTCCTCTATAGCCTTATCTTATTTTTAGCTAAATGAAATACTTCATTCGTTCATTCTCTACATTCCTATTCATTCCCTGTCATCTGTCTTGGCCATGGCTGCTGTATTCATTTTTATAAGACACATGATTTGGGACATAACTTGCAGGTTAGTGGAGATGTAATTTGTAAGACTAGGTGAGGTAGAGAGAAGGAGAAAAATCAAGGATGATTCAAAGTATATTGAAATAGGCAAATGAAATTGTTCACTTTTACTTAAATAGGAAAGATCTGAATGTGGTTATTATTGTAAATGCTTTAGGTTCCTGGGTAGATTTGATTGTTTCATTCCCATAGCACTTAACACAGAATCCTGTATGGAATATCACCCTACAAATGGTTAATAATTGAATAAGCCAGTCTAACTTTATTATCTTTTATCTTTTTGCAAACCATTGCTTTATTGCCTGTAAATCTGCTCAGACTTAAGTTTATTTCTTAATAATGACCAACAACCACGTGGCAGCTGCTAACAGCTGCTAAAAGTTTAGAGACATAATCCCAAATCTTTTACTTAGTTGCTGTCTGTGGGTCTTTTATGATTTTATCTAAATAGTTTTGAAGCTAGTTCTTTTTCCAAACTGTACTTTTGTTGTTGAATGGAATATAAGTTAACCTCTTAACTTAGGTTTTTCATTTTCTTTTTTACTTTTATTTTACTTTTACAGCTCGAGGTATAGTTGATGTACAAAAGACACACGCATTTAATGTATACATTTTTTAATGAATTTAGTGTTCTGCACACACCCATGATATCATCACCATAATCAAGGTGCTAAATCAGCTTTAAAAAATGTTAGCCTTGGTCCAGCACAGTGGCTTGCGCCTGTAATCCTAGCACTCTGGGAGACTGGTGCAGGTGGATGCCCTGAGCTTAGGCATTCTAGACCAGCCTGAGCAAGAACGAGACCCCATCACTACTAAGAAGAGAAAAAAAAAAAAAACACAAAAAAACATTATGTGGGCATAGTGGTGCACTCTTGTAGCCCCAGCTACTTGGAAGGCTGAGGTAGGAGGATCCTTTGGATCCAGGAGTTTGAGGTTGCTGTGAGCTAGGCTGAAGCCACAGCATTGTAGCCTGGGTGACTAACAAAAAGGAGAAAAGAAAGAAAGAAAGAAAGAAAAGAGGCAATTGCAGATATTTTGTTGTTACTGTGTGTTGCTGAGTAAAGATATGACATTTGTCCATCATCTTGTGGTTGGCAGCTTTAGAAGCAGCTGATAGTACATTTTCTTAAAGCCTATGGAGTTACCTATAATGAATACAGGTATCCACATTTAAAGGCGGGCTGTGAAGTCTTAGGAACTGATAAGTCTTAATTGATCATGATCAGTTACAGATTCCTTTGTTCCTTCTCCACTCCCATTACTTCACTTGACCAGCCTTAAAAAAAAATAGTTTAAAACTTATTTCTTTAAATTTGTAGTAAGGGGGTTTTATTAGATTTTACAACATTAATGGAGAGTGTGTGTTATGTCAGGTTTAAAAGCATCTCCTTCGGGGGTGGGGCCTTGGTGTGTGTCACACTTTATGGGGGCAACACATGATTGCAAGAGGGACTTTACCTAACAATTGCAATCAGTGTAACCTGGCTTATTGTACCCTCAATGAATCCCCAACAATAGAAAATAAATAAATAAATAAATAAATAAATAAATAAATAAAAGCATCTCCTTAAAATTGGAGTGAGTGATTTTTATCAGACTTTAGAACATCTTTGGGCAGTTTTGGGTAAGCTTCCACAGACCGGCGTTTGCAGTTGGACAGACTTTGGGTCAGAGAGAAAGTACTTTGGTGAATGCCTTTGTTAATGTATCACCTTTATGACTCCAGATCCAATGTGACATTTGAGCCCTCCAAAGTTTCCTGTCCTGTCTGAAAATGAAGGTAACATTTGGTAAATAACAGGTGTGGATTGATGATGGTCAAATTGATGGGTGAAAAAAGGAGCTGTGTTTTAAAGTTATCTATTACCTGTGAAAATAATTCAACATTGCTCCTGTGAACAGTAACGTGGCTGAGAGTGCCTTGGTCACAGATGGTTAGATAGGTATCTGAATGGACAAACCACACTAGTGCAAGAGATTGTTGTAAGTGGCATGGTACGTAAATAAAAGGACTCTGTGATGGAAGACGTTTCAGAGGTGTTTGATTTGATAGTAAATCTAGATTAGTTTCATTAGAGAAAGAGGCCGTGTATCAATCACAAGACAGGGGTGTGTTAATGGTGCCATTTCTATACCAGAACCAGTCTAGCAAACGTGAGCTTGGAGTCCCTGCCCATCCAAAGCATGTAATTGAGATAATAATTAGATTATTCTTACAGAGGTGCCAGTTCTGATAGACAGTATCCTTGTTAACTTTATAACTGTTTATTTACCAGTGTCATCATATCCCAAAGAAGACAAGAGGAATTCATTTTTCAATATTACCTACCACAATTAGGATATGCTATACAGATCATGAATGTTGCAAAACAGAACAACAATGAGAGCCCTGTACTTTCAAAGTCAGAAAATAATTCCTCCTGACACAGCATAGTATGTTAAATAACAGTATTCCCTGTGGAGCTGAGTTCAAGGTTTGAGAGTGGAGTTGAGAATCAGAAGTTATAAAATATTTTCACCTGAGAATCATCATTGCCCCATGGGACATCCCCAGGCTCCGAGTCAGTCGTGGAGAGAGAACTGAGTTCATTCATGGCAAGGCGTGTTCGGGGAGAGTTGGCATTGCTTCCCTCAGTGAAGCAAAGTTCATCACGGCCGTCATCATCCCCTATCGAGTGCTTACTTTTTTAAAGCAGCACTGTTTGTGCCTCTCACGTGCTAAGCCATTTACACCCCATTCTGACCTCAGGTCATAGGGCTATTTCAAGCTCCACAAAGGCAGACATTTTAATCTGTTTCTTTTCATGGATCCCCAGGCCCCAGAACAGAGAGCCTGGCACATTGTATGTGCTCATTAAATATTATCTGAATACATGATTGAGGAAACTGAGGCACTAAGAGGTTAAATAACTTGTCCAAGGTTATATAGGTAAGCAAGCGACAGAATTTAGAACCAGATTGAGTTCTTTTCACTCTACTAATCAAATGAAATGCAACATAATAGGTAAAAACACGCTTGGTTGTTCCTCTCTGGGTGTTGAGGGCCTACGGTGGGGGGCTATGATAAAACCCCTTTATTCTCTTCCTAAATCTTAACTCACATAAAAACTAAACAGAAGGCAGACTCGTGGGAATTGAGAATATCCGCTTTACTAGTGATAGGCTAGATTGGAGAATTGGCTTAGGTGCGTGGCCGTAGCCATGCTCCCCAGTAACTCACCCCAGGAAATATCAGGGTGTGCACGTAGATGGCACCATGTTGCTGTGTGCTGAGCCCCGGTGCTGCAGCCAGAGAGAGCTGCTGTCTTTCAGAGCTGTCTCTAGATGACGGCCTGTGTCTGGCCCCCTGTGCTTATCACAGGAAGCCAGAAGAGAGCAGGGCACAGCGCGGCCGGGCAGGGAAATCCGCAACCAGAGAAAGCGGCACAGCTGATTATGTCCAATTCCTTTTCCCAAATTTACTTGTCACAAAAGTCGCTGCTCCTCCTTTCAGGGGAGGTGTGAAATAATACTTCAGTATTGCTCCCTCTAGGAGGAAATTGTCCATGGAAATTTGAGATGTGAGCAATGAGTTTTCCCTCTACCCCTAGACCTGACCTCCACAGAGGGGCAGTTACGTGTTGTTCATTCTGTCCATCTCAGAAAACGCAATATGCTAATCCTGAGACCAGTAGGTTAGTTCCTTTCTGTCCTGTGACAGACTGTGTGGACTCAGGGTTCATGTGATCTTGGAAGGGATTGTGATAAGCAAGCTCTGCGTTCCTCAAAGACATACTTTACTTATTCAGATTCAGCTGCCAGATACCCTGTAATTGCTTGATAAAAAATTAAAGAGAGGAGATGTTCGATGCTATGAATTTGGGAAGCTAAAAAGCAGTGCTTTCTTTGGTTCAGTGAGTTTGCTGTCCCCCCAGATAATTGCAAGCAGTGTTTTCTTCCCAGGCAAGGATGTGCAGAGAGTCCAATAAGCAAGTTCTTAAATAGGAAGTTTAGAGAAGATCAGACAATTGACAAGTAGACAGGCTCTGGCTAATTCACAAAATGGGACCAGATACACGGATAAACTTAGAGTTTTGGGGAGAAGATATTAAAAGCAAAGCAAAAGAAAGCTGATTTTGAAATTATTAAAGTTTTCTGAGGAGCACAGTAGAGCAGTGGTTGAAGAAATTCATTTTAGGAATTGAAGGGGTAAAGATTAACACAGGCAGGGACGTTGAATGCCGTGATCCAGTAATCTAGATTGACACGTGGATGATGTTGGCACCTTATGTGAAGCAAGAAATATCAAATTTTGGCAAGTTTGAAGAAGGTGGAGACAAGTCCATGTGCTTCTTGGAATAGATAATACATTGGTGCCATCATGGGAATAATGATTGAGAAATACAAACAAAACTGTGGTAACCACATTTAGTCTTAAGGGGCCTCATGTGTAATCAGATGATGCATTTGGAAAGAGTCTTGAAGGGTCTCACTATTATTGAACTGTCATTTTGATTTAACTGGTAATATTTTAAAGTAAAACAGAAAATTATGAATAAATGAAAGTCAGTTGGAAGCATGTAGAGGACAGACTGTAATGTGTTCTCTTCCATTGGGTTCTGGTAGTGCTGTACTCAGCATAGCCCTGATTACTTGGGGGTTCCTTTGCTCAGAGGGATCTTTGGCAAAGGGAAAAACCAGAAATGCTCCATATTTAAATCAGCTACACCCTGTAGGAAGCGTTACAGCAAATTCTTTGTACATGTACCAATTCTTCTTGTGTTTTCTTTAATTTAATAATAACTTTGATTTAGAACGGAATTTGTGAATCCATTTAAGAAAAGTTATTTGCAGTTAAAAGATCTACTGGGGGTAAAATGGAACATAGCCTGACCCCAAAGGATGTATTATCTCTTCATTGAGCTTGCGAAGGAAAGGGCAACTGCTGTTTAAAGCACCATTTAGAAACACAATCTGCTGGAGCGTTTTTAAAGCATGATGGATGCTTAATTCTAAAAAATATTGTTTAGTGCATTGAAATGCTAAGAGTCTGTTGACTACTTATACATTCCTCTATGTTTATACCACAAGAAGCGAACAATAGCAGTTAGGAGGACTATTCAGGTTAGGGAAATGCTGGCAAAAAAGAAAGCAAGAAATTGGGATTGAAGCATTTAATATAAATTTGTATAGCACTGATATGACTCACCAGGGAAATGACAAAGAAAGTGAAGTGGTGGCGTGGGTGGAGGGTGCCTCGGGAGGGAGTGGACGGGGATATTTTTATCCAAATGCCCAGATTAAGAGTCTACGCAGCCCGTAGCTGCCTGTGAGGTTTGTATACAGTGAGCTAGTGTGTGTAATTACATCCAGATCCTTCCTTCTTTCGGGGATGTTGAGACTCTCAGACACAGGTGGAGCCAGCCGTGACACAGATGGGGCAGAACTGGATGACAAATTGAAGCTCGAAGTGAGGTGACAGGTACACGAAGAGAGGCTCCAGCAGTGAGGGATGTTCAGAGACTCCCTCATCTGGCTGGGCTCAGCACTGGCCTTCTTGAGACCATGGCTGAATTTTCTAGAAGAAGCAAGGAGGTAGTTGGGATCAGCTGGTTAGTTGGTTTACAGCTTGAGTGAATTTTTTTTAAAGGAATCACTTAGCTCATTTTAAAATGATGCACTTATCATTGGTGTGGGTTTGGGGTCAGTTGTAGGTTGAGAACAGAGATCAAGCACTAGAAATTCTTAGGAGTAATCTCTGAGGGAGAAGCTGAGAATCAGAATATGGTGAAATGAATGATAATAACAAACACCCAGCTCCCTGTCTTGTTCATGCCTTTTTTGATATCGATACTAGAAGCCAGGGTCTTGTTTTCAAAAATTACTAAATTAGGATGAGACTCTGGGATAACATACTTCTTGATGATTACTTTATGTTTCTCAGTCCTCAAAGCTTAAATCCTTTTCTACATATAACAGAGATCACGATTATGCAGAAATGTGCAGGGGAACAAGTTGCTCCTTTCAACATGTTGCAGGTGTTAATATCTAAGCTTTAGAGTTGGATGGGAATTTTGATCTTGGCTCTGCCACTTACCTGCTGGGTAATCTTGGACAAGTAACACAGTTTTCGGAATGTTGGTTTCTGCATTTGCCAAGGAGAGGAATAATAACTAGCTCACAGGGCTTACGAGACAAGGTAAAAGGATGTATGCAAAATACTTAGCCAAGCCTGGCATACGGTGTGCACTCGGGAAAAGAACGTCATTTTTATTCATTCTTTTATAAATGTATTTATATACTTCATAAGTATTTATCCAGTGATAAGTGTGTATCAGCAATTGTTCTAATCCATTGAAATGCGGTGGTGTATTCCTGTGAATTTGCATCTTAGTGAATGGAACAAAAATAAATGATAAACATAGTAAAGAAGTAAAACATACTATGTTAGGAAGTGATAAATGCTATGGAGAAAATAGAAATAAATACAAGTTGAGCAAGGAAATGGGAAGTGGGAAAATTGGGAGTAAGATTAGTATTTTTTTTTCCAGTTGATACGGGGTTGTTAATATTATCCTCAGTGAGATGCTGACATTTTGATGAGGCTTAAAGAAGGTTGAATTGAGTCAGCTCTGTGGATGGCTGGACAAAGGGCATTCTAGGATAGGGAGAGGCACAGCTGTTTCAAAGGCTGTGAGATGGGAGTGTGACCAGAGGAAAGGAGGGTGAGGTTAGCAGGGGGTGAAGTGAGACGCGTCATAGACAGGACAGTTCAGACCACTGAGGGCTTTGCTGGTCGTTGTAAGAGCTTTGGCTTTTATTTCTGAGTGAAATGAGGAATTGTTGTAGAGTTCTGATCAGAGTCAGGGTGTGATTCTATTTTCTTGCATTTTATAAGTCCCACTCTGTGTGCGGTGAGGAGGAGAGCAGACTGCCCGAGGGCAAGGATGGAAGCCAGGACTCCAGCTAGGAGGGTGGCCCAGGTGAGAGACGGTGGTGGCCTGGCCCGCAGTGGTATCAGTCGAGTCCTTGAGAGGCACAGAATTCGAAATGTCTTTTGATGATAGAGTTAACAGGTTTCCTGATGCGTTGGATGTGGGCATGAAAGAGGAAAATCAAGAGATAATTACAAGGTTTTGGTCTAAGCATGAGAAAGGATGATAATAAATATGATTTTTTTGTTTGGTAATTTGTGCTTTCTTACTGTACACACTTAAAAAAGAACAGGGGATACACTTGTACTTCTTTATGTGCTCCACAGAACTGTTTAAAAATGATATGCACAGAATTTGTTCTGAGTAGATGATAGTTCAAGGATAATAGTTCAAGGATAGTTGAACCTTTCTGGGATAAGGTTCTCTCCAAGTGTATTGCCTGGAGAAAACAGAAAGGCAGGTACAGAGACGAACTCCTTTCACTCTGCAGCTGGTTTAAAGTCTGCTCCCTTCTATTCATCTTCCACTGAATTGTCTGATCCAGGCACTTTGCTGCAGACATTCTCCAGAATCAATAGCACGCCCACAGCCTCCTTGATTGCAGAAAATGGCCTCCCTTTGTCAGAGCCTCTGTAGTGATGGGGCCACATTGTACTCCGGCCACAGAGAGACAAGTAGTGCACGGTCAATGGAAATGCACAATGGATAAAATTGCCTGACTGGGGGGAAAAAAAAAACTCCAAAAGGTCTGTCTAAAATGTCTCTGACAAGGGCAAAGGCAAATCTCGGTTCTTCTCTTTATGTGGCGATAGATCCTTGGGAACTAAAGAGAACCACCACAGAGCTTCCAGGAACTGATGTGTCTCATTTCTGTATTGGATTTAGATTTTTGTGAACGTTTACAGGTGGGATACATAAAAACTTTCACACTCGCAGGATAAGCAAACATCATTATTTCTGGGAGGATCACAGGAAAAATAAATTATGTAAGCTTACTTTACTTTTTCTGTTTTCTCTTAGTGATCCATGAGTCGCAAAAATAAGCAGAATGTTGAGGCCCAACAGCTGTAAATAGAGTTCAATAATGTAGTGTCAGTTCAAAACAGGAGCACTAGCGTATCGGGGAATAGATCGAATACACTGATTTTGCTACAACTGTCTCTGACATTACAAACTGGATGTGCTTTTATTACACAAGGTGCAAAGCCTCATTTATAGTGATTCTGCGCCCTTGCAGCTAAAGTCTGACAGTCCCACATTCTGAGTTCAGTGCAGGAAAACCTGGCGTGAATCTCTTTGATCTGTTAGCTGAGGTTGTGCCATGACCGCCTTTTCAATCTGACAGGAGAGCTGAAACAGCAAGTTAAAAGAATACCAGGAAGGCAGGAAAAAGTCAGAGTGAACAGCTAAAAATTACTTTTTCCAGCAAAACCCCAAACGTATCAACTTACAAGTTTATATAATACATCCTTTTATAAGAAAAAATGGTAAAGATGGAACTTAGGCCAGGGCAAACATCAATTGTAAGTAAGTGTGTACGAGTAGAGAATGAATAGGATAATCTTTTAACAGCTTCTTTTTTAATTTCTGAATAGTATGAGGGTACAGATCTTTTGGTTACTGAAGTTTCTTTTTTACAGCCAAAGTTGTAAGTGTGTCCCTCCCCAGATAGTGTGCATTTTACCCCGTAAGTGTGAATTTACGCTCCCAGCGTGCCCTCTCCCACCTGCTTGCGTTCCCTGGAGTTTTACTCCAAACACGCACACGGGTGTTGATCAGTTAGTTCTGATTTAACTGCGAGTACATGTTATGTTTGTTTTTCCATTTTTATGATACTTTACTTAGAAGAATAGTCTCCACTTCCACTTTTATCTTGCTATAAAAGATACTCGTTCACCATTTTTTTAATGGCTGAGTCATACTCCAGGGCACAAAAATACCACATGTTGTTAATCTACACATGTATTGATGGGCACTTGGGTTCCCTTTTTGCAGTTGTGAATTATGCTGCAATAAGCATTTAAATGCATGTGTCTTTTCCATAAAATGACTTTTTTCCTTTGGGTAAATACCCAGTAGTGGGATTGCTGGATCAAATGGTAGGGCAACTTTTAGTTCTTTGCAGTTTCTCTGGATGACTGTCCATGGCAGTTGTACTAGCTGGCAGTCCCACCAACAGTGTATAAGTGTGTTCTTTTCTCTCCGTGTCCTCACCAGAATTTGCTGTCTTGGGATTTTTTTTTTTTTTTTTATAAAAGTCATTCCCACTGGCTTGGAGCCCATAGTTCAGTGGGTAGGGCGTCAGCCACACACACTGGGACTGGCTGGTTTGAGCCCTGCCCAGGCCTGCTAAACAGCAATGAGAACTGCAACCAAAAACTAGCCGGTTGTTTGTGGCAGGCGCCTGCAGTCCCAGCTACTTGGGAGGCTGAGGCAAGAGAATCACTTAAGCCCAAGAGTTTGAGGTTGCTGTGAGCTGTGATGCGACAGCACTCTACCCAGGGCGACACAGTGAGACTGTGTCTCAAAAAAAAAAAGAAGTCATTCCCACTGGACTTAGGGGATACCCAGTTGTGGCTTTCGTTTGCATTTCTTTGATTATTAGAGATGTTGAGCATTTTTTCCTGTGTTTATTGGTCATTAGTCCATCTTCGTTTGAAAAGTTTCCGTTCCTATCTTTTGTCCACATTTTTATAGGGTTGTTTGGTGATCTTTTTCTGGCTAATGTACTTAAGTGCTTTATGGATTCTGGATTTCAGCCCCTCATGGGATGTATAGCATGGAATTTTTTTGCCTATTCTGTAGAAAAAGTTTAAAATCTAACTGCAAATGAAGAAAAAATAAAGCAACTTGAATATTTACATGAAAATACACATATTTTATATAAAAGACATGGTCATGTCTAAGTAATTAAAGATATCATTCAGACTAAAAAATAGTAAATTTAACTCTTTATTTCAACCATAATCTGTAATCATTTTCCTAGAAGGTCACAATTTTGCATATGTAAGTCTCAAATGTTACTGAACTATTCAAAAATCTTTTCACATATTCTGATTTTGAAAATTTTATCTGCAAAACATTATTTCTTGTGTCTCTACTTTTTTGTAGCAAATGTCTAAAAATATTGTGTTGTTATGAAAAATAGATGGGCATAATAAGGATTCATTTACACATTTAGAACAGAGTGAACTAATGTGAATTTCAAAAAAAAATGCTGAGTTTGAAAACTTGCATTAAATGAACATGAGTATTTAGGTATAGCTTCTAAAACACTTTTAAAGACCACCAGAGAATTCTACTATTACTAAATTCTTTAGTAGTTAATGGTTATTTAACAACTTTAAAATTTATCTTTTTCTCCCATGTCTAGTGAAACTTTGTGGTTAAATTTCTTCTATCTATTTCATTTTGAGGTCTAAACCCTATGCCACAGCTATTTTCTTAGGATTTTTCTCCCTAAATAAAAATCTAGATCTCCTAGAATGTCATGAAACGAGCTTATTGTAAGTATTAATATGCATTACAGTTAATCTTGTATGCCCTCTTTCCCTCTGTCTCTCTTTGTCTCTTTTGTTTTAAGCCTGCAACTATGAGCCCATATAATTAAATGAGTTGAAATTATGGAAATAAAAGGATCTTAAAAGCAGAAGGAAAAACTAATTTTTTTAAAATGCATGCTTTTTATGTAGAGGGCTGACCTATAAAAACCTCCTCTGCCCCTAGGTTTGAGTTCAGTATCAGGCCACCCTTTCCCATCTCCTATCTTTTACCTCTCACAGCACTCCTCAACATTGTTTGATTATCTTTACCATTTATCACATTTTTATTTTTTTTCTATTTTTGGCCGGGGCTGGGTTTGAACCTGCCACCTCCGGCATATGGGACCGGCGCCCTACTCCTTGAGCCACAGGCGCCGCCCACCATTTATCACATTTTATGGCCATAATCTGTTTACTTATTTCTTTTTCCTCCAAGATTGTGATGGTTATTTCATGTTATTTGTCTTTTATCTAACTATGGTACATGGTATCATAGGCACTCAATAGGATTTTTCGGTTTTGTTTTTTCTTCTTTTTTAAAATTTCAGAATATTACGTGGTACACACGTGTTATTTGCATACATTGTTTTGGTAGAGGTTGAGTCAAAGTTATAGCTGTGCCCTTCACCCAGGTAGTGTGACCTCTACCCTGTAGGTGTAAATTCACCTCTCCCTCCCTCGCTCTCTCCAGCTGCATTTTTATTGAGATTTACTTGACATACGTGCCCTTAAGATTGATCGGTTGGTTCCAATTTGGTGCTGAGTACCTGTGTTGATTTCTCCATTCTTGTGATGTTTCACATAGAAGAATGGTTTCCAGATCCATCCAGATTGTCACAAAACATACTAGATTGCCATTTTTTATGGGTGAGTAATACTTCATGGCACACATATACCACATTTTATTCATCCATTCGTGTATTGGTGGGCACTTGGGTTGTTTTCATGTTTTTGCGATTGTGAACTGTGCTGCTCTAAACATTCAAGCACAGGTGTCGTTTTAAAAAAATGACCCTTTCCCTTTGTGTAAATACCCAGCAATGGGGCTGCTGGATCAAAGGGTAGGTCTGCTCTAAGTTCTTTGAGGAAGGTCCATAGAATTTTCCTAGAGGTCGCACTAGTTTACTCTCCCCCCAACAGTGTAGAAGAGGTTTTTCTCTCTGCATCCACACCGGCATCTGTTGTTTTGGGACGTTTCAAGACTAGCTATTCTCACTGGAGATATAGTGAGATTGGATTGATATCTCATTGAGGTTTTTATTTGCATTTCTCTGATGATTGGAGACATTGAGTATTTTTTTCTTAAATTGGGTGTATCATCAAAGAATAAAAAAGAGGAGTGTAAGAAGAAAGGAAAAAATAAAGAAAATGCATTAATCCGTTTCTCAGTGTCTTTCTATACATAGCCTTCTTTGTAAAGTTCAGATTTAAGATACAATGATATAATTATTTAGTATAAATACTAGGCAATTCAACATCAAAATTAAGATATATGTGATATAGGCATGTCAATTATCATATCTATGTAAGTATATGTATCATGTATATATGACCTGTGTTATATACTACAGCTGAGATACACGTATGTATGAGAGATGATGAAAAGTTTAAATGGCTCATGTCTTTTAAAACTAACACATTACTTTGCAGTAGATTTCTTTATTATTATTTCTATCTTATTATATTTCCCAGAACATATAACATAAAGCTGGCCCATGAAGGGTGTGCAGTAAGTACACATAGTTTAATTATACTAGCATTATTCAAAATACCAGTCTCAAAGTAAGTGAAAAATCTTTGTGCTGTGTTTATGAATGGCATTTTATGACTGTACTAGCTATGAGTGTGAGGTTTCAGTATGGGATGTGAAGTCGAGGAAAATATTTCAGTCTATCTCTGTCTCATATTAGCTGTTGAATTTAGATAAGGGATACAATTAATATAATTATACACAGTTCATAGGGTAATCACAGAGATAAATTTGGATAAAATTTCATCTCATATATATGTATGTATATACACATATTTTTTTAATTAAGTCTTTTGTACATAGATCATAAATACATTTATGCCGTTTTCAATGTGCTGATTCTTTGTACAAATTGGAGGGCTTACATCATACTAATCAACATAGCTTTCACCTCATTTACCCAATTATAGTATTAGGACATTTGTGTTCTACACATGATAGATCCAACTTGTACTTGCAATGTGCTCCATAGGTGTGGTCCCCCTACTACCCCCTACTATCCCTCCCACCCCCTCCCCTCCCCTCGCCCTCCCCTTCCCTCCTTCATCCTAGGCTAAAGTTGTGTTTCATTTTTCATATGCAAGTGTGAGTGATTATAAATTGGTTTCACAGTAGTACTGAGTACATTGGATACTTTTTTTTTCCATTCCTGAGATACTTTACTAAGAAGAATATACATGCCAAGCGTATGGTAAATAGTTAATAGGTGTTAAATTCCCTCTATTATCACACTTTGGAAATTCAGCAGATAAGACAAGCTTTCAAAGGTTGTTACTTGAGTTTCTAGAAATTCCTAATTACATGTTAGGTATAGAATCATCACAACCGTTTTCAATATACATACCTCCAGGAAACAGCATCAAGTAATTCGTACCTATGTGATGAAGTTGATTACTTCGGTAGATTTCTTTTTTTCGTTTTTAGTACTTTAAGCTAGATTTATTTTTAAGAAGAAAGTGATACTATCATCAAATTAGAATATCAATAAGCTGTGTGTGTTGTAAGTACAGAGTTTCTTTTTGAGGCTGATCCAGGAGATTCGGGGAGAGATAGCAAGGTTTGTAATATTGCCAACAGGGCTCTGAATACATTTAACTTTGGAATGTTGTAGATGAAAAATGTTGGATTGTTGAATATAAGAACTGAACTCTCTTTAAAACAAAGCCACTGATCTTAAAACCTATATTTTTAGCATCTGAATCTAAAAGCTTGCTTTATAGTCCTTCCACATATGATTAATGCAGTTCAGCAATTTATCATCATCATAATTTTCCTACATGTCATTTTCCAGATTATCCATAGGTATAAAAGCAATACTTTGACTTATTTCATATGTTAGTGTGATAGGATCTGTATGGCCTTATCCTTGATTTTATTATCTTATTTAACTAGAAGGGAATCAGAATGAATTCCCTATTTAAAAGCCATGTTTCTAAAGAAAATACAACTGTAGGCATACCTTGGAGACATGGCAGGTTCAGTTCCAAACTACGATAATAAAACACATACCACAACTAAGTGAGTTGCATGAGTTTTTGGTTTCCTCGTGCATATAAAAGTTATGTTTATACTATATTACAGTCTATTAATATGCAATAGCATCATGCTTAAAACAACAGTGTATGTTAATAGCAATATTTTATTGCTCAAAAATGCTAATAATCATCTAAGCCTTCAGCAAGATGCAATTTTTTTTTGCTGGTGGAGAGCCTTGCTTCCATATTGGTGGCTGCCAGTGGGTCAGATGGTGATTGAGGTGGCTGTGAGAATTCCATGAAATAAGACAACAGTAACATTTGCCACATTTAATTGACTCATAGCCTCAAATATTTCTCCGTAGCATGGGATACTGTTTGATGGTATTTTACCCACAGAACTTTTTTTCAGATTTGGAGTCCCTTCTCTCAAATCCGTGCTTCTATGTTATCGACTAAGATTATGTGATACTCTAGATTCCTTGTCATCATTTCAGCACTGTTCACAATATCTTCACCAGGTTACATTTGAAGAAACAACTTCCTTTGTTTATCGGGTAGAGGACATGCTTCATCCATTAAAGTTTTATCAGGAAATTGTAACAATTCAGTCACATATTCAGGCCCTACTTCAGATTCTAGTTTTCTTGCTGTTTCTATTACACTTGCAATTACTTCTTCCACTGAAATTTTTAACATCCCAGAATCATCTCCATGGATTGTAACCAAGTTCCAAACTCCTGCTAATGTTGATATTTTGACCCCCCCTCCCAGGAATTACAAATATTCATAGTGGCATGTAGAATTGTGAATCCTTTCCTGAGGGTTACCAATGTACTTTCCCTAAGTCCATCAGAGGAATCATGATTTATGGCATTTATAGCCTTATGAAATGTATTTCTTAAATACTAAGATTTGAAAATGAAAATTACTCCTTCATCTATGGGCTAAAGAATGGCTGCTGTGTTAATAGGCATTAAAACAACATTCATCTTCTTGTACATTCTCTCTCTCTCTCTCTTTTTTTTTTTTTGTAGAGACAGAGTCTCACTGTACCGCCCTCGGGTAGAGTGCCGTGGTGTCACACGACTCACAGCAACCTCCAACTCTTGGGCTTATGCGATTCTCTTGCCTCAGCTTCCCGGGTAGCTGGGACTACAGGCGCCCACCACAACACCCGGCATTTTTTTGTTGCAGTTTGGCCAGGGCTGGGCTTGAACCCACCACCCTCGGCATATGGGGCCGGCACCCTACTCACTGAGCCACAGGTGCCGCCCTTTTTTTTTGAGACAGAGTCTCACTATGTCACCCTCAGTAGAGTACCATGGAGTCACAGCTCACAGCAACTTCAAACTCTTGAGCTTAAACAATTCTCTTGCCTCAGCCTCCCATGTAGCTGGGACTACAGGTGCCCACCACAATGCTCGGCTATTTGTTGGTTGTAGTTGTCATTGTTGTTTGGCAGGCCCAGGCTGGATTCGAACCTTCCAGCTTTAGTGTATATGGCTGGTGCCCTAGCCGCTGAGATACAAGTGCTGAGCCTCCATGTACATTCTCATTATGCTTTGGGTGACCAGGAGCATTATCAATGAGCAGTAATATTTTGAAAGGATCTTTTATTTCTGAGCAGTGGGTCTCAAAAGTGGGCTTAAAGTATTCGATAAACCATATCGTAAGCAGATGTGCTGTCATCCTGGTTTCATTTTTCCATTTATAAAACACAGGAAGAACCGATTTAGCATAATTATTAAGGGTCCTTAAATTTTTGAGATGGTAAATGAGCTTTGTTTTCAACATCAAGTCACTGTCTGCCTTCACCTCTGACGAGGAGACAGCTTGTCTTTGGAACTTTGAAACTAGACATTTTCTTCTGTATAGCTGTGAAAGTCCTAGATGATATTTTCTTTCCATATAAGGTTGCTTTGTCTATATCAAAAATCTTTATTTAGTCTAGTAACCATCAATTATGTTATCTGTATCTTATGTACAATTTGCTGCAGTTTTTGTACATTGGCACTTGCTACTACATTTAAATATGGAGATTGTTTCTTTTTCTAAGCCTCATGAACCAACCTCTGCTAACTTCAAACTTTTTTTCTTCAACTTCCTTACCTCTCTCAGCCTTCATAGAAATAGGAAGAGTTAGGCACTGGCTTAAAGGAATGTTGTGGTTGGTTTGATCTTCCACCCGGAACACTAAAGTATTCTCCATATGGGCAAGAAGGCTGTTTTACTTTCTCATTATTTGTGAGTTCACTGGGATAGCACTTTTATTTTACTCAAGAAACTTCTTCGCAATGACAACTCGGCTAACTGTTTGGTGTAAAAGGCCCACTTTTCAGTCTGTCTCTGCTTTCGATGCACCTACAGTGGTATTGTGTGGGCGATGAAAGGGTCGTGAAAGTCAATTACCACATTTTATCCTATGGACCTTTTTTATACTAAAGAAAACAAATATGCTAGAATGTTTCAACCCCTTAATGTTAATAACATAAATGAATTGTATATAAAGTGTATTAGGAATCTTTCTTTATGTTGATTTATAAAACAATATGTATCTCAAGAAGACAAAGTTTATCCTTATTGTATATTGACTGTCGGAGTTCTTTCTCACTTATATGAGTATTGGGTACAAGAAGTTAATTTTTATTGGCATAGTTTTTATTTTAAAATTCATTTAACTCATCTGTTAGGCTCATTTCTCTCAGTTTCCTTCGAGAACAGCATGGGATTTCAAGATGGCAACTAAGAGCCTACAAATTACTAACTCGGGAACACTAGCCTTGCAGGACCTGGTGCTCTGACCACACTTTGGATTAAGTTTCTAGCATACCCCGTATACGTTGCATGTCTTAATTACTTAGATTCTTCCCAGGAGAATCTAGTTTACAATTAGAAGTTGTATCCCTGAGAGCATCTTCATTGCCCTCCCTCGTCGGAGCCCCAGACTGAGCACACAGCAGTTGTTTGATAAAACACCTGGAGGAATGTAAATGGCTTACGGTACCACACACAGCTTCCCTTTGGAAACATTCTCCCCTTGTCTGTCAGGCTGGAGATGTCTCTGAGTTGTACTTAGTAAGCCCATGGTAGGTATTTGTTAATTGAACCAAATGGTCCCACTGAATAGCTGGAAACCAATGTGCATTCAGCCTTCTCTTCCCTGGCCTAGTTGATTTCCTTCACTGGTGCTGAGATGTCTTTAGTTTTTCCTGTAAGGACATTTTGTATCATGTCCATAACCACATGGGAATTTAAAAAAACTAACTAACAAATAATAATTATATATATTAATATACATGTGTACATTGTGGGTGAGCAAATCAGCCTAATTAACATATTCATTACCTCACGTTCTTATCATTGTGGTCAGAACAGTTAAAATCCACTCTTTTAGTAATTTTAAAATATATGCTACATTACTATTAACTATAGCTACCTAGATCTCCAGTAGATTGCAAATCTTATTCTTCTGGTTTAACTGAAACTTTGCACCCCTTAATCAATATTTCCCTTTCCCTTTTCCAGCCCCCAGCCTCCAATGACAACCATTCTACTCCCTAATTTTGTGAGATAAACTTTTTTAGATTCCACAGTTGAGATCATACTTATCTTTATGTGGCTGGCTTATTCCACTTAACATAACATCCTCTAGAGGCATCTACATTGTTTCAAATGATAGAACTTTGATATTTTTAAAGGATAAGTAACATTCCATTGTGTGTATATACTACTGTTTTTGTTCTTTCATCACTGATAGGCACTGAGGTTGTTTTCTTATTTTTGCTGTTGTGAATAGTGCTGCAATAAACAGGGTCGTACAGGTATCTCCTTGATATGCTGTTACAATTGCTAGAACCTACAGTAATTCTATCTTTTATTTTTTGGGGAAAATCTGTACTGTGTTCTATACAGTCATACTAATCTATGTTTCTGTCAGCAGAGCATAAGGGTTTCATTCCCTCTGTATCTTCACCAATGCTTGTCACCTTTCACCTTTTTGTTAATAATCATTTAAACAGGTCTGTGGTGATATATCATTGTGGTTTTAATTTGAATTTCCTTGATGAATAGTTGTGTTGAGTATTTTTTTTGGTAAATCTGTTGACCAATTGCAAAATGGTCAGCAATGACCAATTTGAGAAATGTCTCTTCAGATCCTCTGTGCATTTTTTAATAAAGTTGTTTTCTTATTATTGAGTAGGTTGAGTTCTTATATATTGTGGGTCTGAGCTACTTCTCTGATGTATCATATGCAAATATTTTCTCCTAATCTGTGTGTTATTTCTTCAATCTATTTTTTCTTTTGCAGTGAAGACCTTTTAAAAAATTTGATCAATTTCCTTGGTCTAGTTTTACTTCTGTTGACTGTGCTTTGGAGATCATATCTAAGAAATCATTACCTAGACCAATATTGTGTAGCCTAGCCTGATAGGGTAGCCCTCCAGATCCCCAAGTATGGCCACTAGACTGAATCCAAGCTTCACAGAATAAATCCCTTTGAGTTGATATTTGTATCAAATGTGAACTAAGGGTCAAGTTCATTTTTCTGCCAGGTTTTTCAACATCATTTGTTGGTGAGACTGTCTTTCCCCACTATGTGCTCTTGGCATCTTTGTTCAGAACCGGTTGACCGTAGATGTATGAGTTTATTTCTGGGCTCTATCTCATACTGTTGGTTGATGGGTTTATTTCTATGCCAGCACCATGGTGTTTTGATTCCACTATTTTCGTGATAACATTTTGAAATCAACTAGTGTGATGTCTTTAGCTTTATTCTTTTGCTCAAGATTACTTTAGATATTTGAGGTCTTTATGGTTCCATGCCAGTTTTAGGATTTTTTAAAAAATTACTGTGAAGAATGGTACTAGAATTTTGATAGGGGTTGCAGTGACTCTGTTGATCACTTTGGGTAGGATGGCCATTGTAATCAGTGAACACAGGATATCCATTCAATTATTTGTGTCACCTTCAATTTCTTTCATCAATGTCCTACAGTTTCCACTATATAGATCTTTTAGTTTTGCAGCTAAATTTACTTCTAAGTGTAATTTTTGGGTGCTGTTGCAAAATAGATTGTTTTCTTAAATTCTTTTTTTAGATAGTTCCTTGCTAGTGTATAAAAATGCTGCTGACTTTGGTATATTGATTTTGTTATCTGTAACTTTACTAAATTTGTTCATTAGTTCTATCAGACTTTTGGTGAGATCTTTAGGGTCATCTGTAAATAAGATCATATTGGCAGCAAGCAGAGAAAATTTCATTTCTTTATTTCCTTCCTATTCAGATGCCTTTTGCTTCTTTTCTTACTTATTTGCTCTGGGTAGATCTTCTAGTACCTTTGAATAGAAGTGGTAAGAGTAGACATACAAGCATTCTTTTTTTATTTTTTTTTGAGACAAAGTCTCATTATATCGCCCACGGTAGAGTGCTGCGGCATCACAGCTCACAGTCATCTCAAATTCTTGGGCTTAAGTGATTCTTTTGCCTCAGTTTCCCAAGTAGCTGGGACTACAGGCACCTGCTACAATGCCCGGCTACATACAAACATTCTTATTTGGGATTTTTAAATGGGCTATACTGTTAAAATCAAGGAATTTATTTATTTATTTTTTATTAAATCATAACTGTATGCATTGATATGATCATGGGGCACCATACACTCGCTTCATAGACCATTTGACACATTTTCATCACAATGGTTAACATAGCCTTCCTGGCATTATCTCAGTTACTGTGCCAAAACATTTACATTCTACATTTACCAAGTTTCGCAAATACCCCTGTAAGATGCACCACAGGTATGATCCCACCGATCCCCCTCCCTCTACCCACCACCCCCCTCCCTCCCCTCCCTTTCCCACTTCCCCCTATTGTTAGGTTGTAACTGGGTTATAGCTTTCATGTGAGAGCCCCAAATTAGTTTCATAGTAGGGCTGAGTACATTGGGTACTTTTTCTTCCATTCTTGAGATACTTTACTAAGATGTTGGCGTGGATGTGGAGAAAAGGGATCACTTCTGCACTGCTAGTGGGAATGCAAATTAATACATTCCTTTTGGAAAGATATATGGAGAACGCTCAGAGATCTAAAAATACATCTGCCATTCAATCCTGTAATTCCTCTGCTGGGCATATACCCAGAAGACCAAAAATTACATCGTAAAGAAGATATTTGTACCAGAATGTTTATTGCAGCCCAATTCATAATTGCTAAGTCATGGAAAAAGCCCAAGTGCCCATCAATCCACGAATGGATTAATAAATTGTGGTATATGTACAACATGGAATATTATGCAGCCTTAAAGAAAGATGGAGACTTTACCTCTTTCATGTTTACATGGATGGAGCTGGAACATACTCTTCTTAGTAAAGTATCTCAAGAATGGAAGAAAAAGGAATTTAAATAAATTGGACAAAATCAAAGTCAACAAGCAAAACTACAACCACAAACAAAATGTATAAAAGTGCATAGGTTTTTATAAGCACCAGGAACCTTACACTGAGAGGGTATTTTCTATATTAAACCTATGTTGATATTTTACTTTTCCAAATTGTCACAATGTATCAAAGATAAAAACTTAGAACTATAATCAAAAGTGACTATAGAAAAATGTGCATTCTAGTTTTATTATTGTTTTTAACTCTCTGCTTTTATGAAGCCTTGGTCAGCCATCCAGATGCAGCTCTGCGTTGCTTGAGTCATGCTTTTTGTAAAACACTGGTTGAATTCTTACTTGTAGTAAGATTTGGGGCAAATTCAGTAAATCTTTAGTGGTAGGGGATGACCATTTGTAGGATCACATTTAATATTAGTAGGGAACACTAAGTACTGTATACCTAGAAGTCACTTCATAAGGCTTTGTTGACTTTAATGAAATCGATGGATGACAAAGGGCCCCTGTAGATGTTGTGGGAATCATCCCTGGAAGCTGAAGGTCTTTGTTGTTGCAGAGGGAGTCAAGCCAAGCGCAGCAGTGACTAACTTGCTTTAAAATGTGTGCATCACATTCTAGTTATGAGACACAATGATATTAGCATCATGATCTACTTGAAGGGATGTCATGCACAGTCTGACTTACAATCTGTGCTACAAATTCATGCCCTTATTGAGATCACTGTTAATATTTGAATTTCAGGAGTGAAGACAGTGTAGTTGCTTTGATAGTTCACTCCAGGATATATAATTGATATCTTTCTGTGTCTGTACCTATTGTCATTTTTTCTTCTCAGAGCATGAGAATGATGTTTGTATTCGACTTTGTTTTCCATTAGAAGCAGACTCTAAGGGATGGATTTATTTGAAAAGTGATATCAGGAGGCATCAGCAGGGAGAGTGGAAAGGAACCCAGCTAAAGAAAGAAAGCCAGTGCAAAGTGTAATAATGAGCTGGTTACTGCTGAGGACATCTGGGGTTTAGTGACACTGAGGACCTCTGGAAAAATATGGGGTATGCCCTAGAGTTGTGTCTACTTAAGGGGTGAGAAACTTGAGTTCTGTTTCCTCCATCTGCCTCAGTCATTGGTTGGTGGTTGCTCCCAGGAGCCTAAACTTTCTTATACATCCAGTCTTCCCTGCATAGCCAAAGAAAGCCCTCAGGTGGAGACTCACAGAGGCTTTCAGTAAAACCCCGGGGCGTGGAGAGGAGTCATGACTGGCAAGGGAGTGTGGACCAAAGCACTGACAGCAGGTGTTAGACTTGTCTTCTGTGGGTATTTGATATTTTAAACTTTGTTAATATGCTTGTTTGAGTTATCAGACTTGTAACTTGGAATCATTATTTAATATCAGAAAAATGATGCACAGATATTTGGCACCTGACTAGAAATCTCTCTCCAGGAACTTTCTCAACTTTCCTACCCCTAGAACTGGAAACCTGTTTCTATTTGTTTAAATGCTCTCCCTACGCCTTCCTGGTGTAACCAAGGCCTTCTGTTCCGTCTCTGCCCTCCATGTATCCGTCTCCAATCCCTTTTAGAGCGTGTCTTGACTGTTCACTGAAGAATCTTCCTGTCATCGATCTCTTCCCTCTCCTTTATATTCAGCTTCTCCTTTTCAACCTTAGTCCTCCCCATCTGCCTTGCCATATGCTCAGCCATCTTCTGCCTTAAACAAGCAAAACAAAAAACTGTCTCTTTTACTTTGCCTTGCCCTTTTGCTAGAGTCCTCTCCCCTTTCACAGTCAAACTTCTCAAGAGTTTTAATATCGCTTTAGCCCTTTCCTCTTCTCTCGCTTCTCTCAGATTTGGAACAGTGAATTCTCCTCTGCTTTTAACCACACTGCTTCTGTTTCTCTGGCATACTACTTCTCTGGACTCTTTCCTGGCCTAATTTCTTGGTTCGTTTTCTGTGTGTGTTTGGTGGGGAGCCTTAAATGTTGAGAATGCTGAGGCTGGGGTCATTTTACTTTTATATTTTTTAGTCTGTATTTTGCGATTAGGCGAAGTCATCCATCATCTCTTCTTGGATGATCATTATCTTTTCACTAGTAACAGCTAACATTGTGGGACATTATTGTCTGGCATGGTTATACACTTCTTATAAGCCTTAATCCTCATAGGAACCCAGTGAGGTGGTTTCTTTTTCTCACTTTAGTGATGAAATAACATAGGCATATAGAGGTTAAATAAGTCTCTGCGTTATTATTCTGCAGAACTAAGAACCCTGACGTCTGTGCATTCACAACTCAGAACTGCTCATGAGCTATAGATATAGATAGAAAACATTTCCATATTACTTCTATGTGTCAGCTAGATTAATTAACTCACTTAATCTTCATAATAAACCCACATGGTAGGTATAGTTATTTTATCTGTATTTTACTAGCCATATTATACAGATGAAACCATTTGCCCTGGATCCACAGGTGCAAAGCGCGTGTAACCTAGCTCTGCCTGTTTCCTCAGACTTGCCTATACTTCCCACTTCTGCATGGGGTCCATCTAGTTTCCATCTCAAGGTCTTTGAACGTGCAGTTTTCCTCTATGCTAGTTAGGACTAAATGTGTTCCTCTGTGTGTCCCCTAAACCTACACACTTTATTAAGATCCTCACAGTGTATCTTTTTCATATCCCTGGAATGTTATTTGATCAAAGAAATCTGTCCCAATCCAACTCTCCCTATCCTAAGTTGAATCAGGATTAAATGGTTAATCCTCTCAGCAAATATTTATTCCTACTGTGTTCTAGAAGGTATTCTATGCTCTTGAGACACGTCAGGAAACCAAACTTATCCAACTACGCCTGCTTTCTTGGAGTTTTCATTTTGGATAATTTGCATAGTATGTGGGAAAATTACAGGTTATGTTGGAAGTTAACATTACTATGGAAAAGGGTGGGGTAGGAGAGATCCAAAGTGGTGAGGTTGGAAAGAAGGTGAAATTTGAATTACAGTGTCTAGTTGGCGCTTTTATCTTAAAGTGCCTCTTGAGCAAAGACTTAAATAAATTAATACTTATTAAGTGCCAAATGCTTACTAAATGTCAAGGTATTAGGGGTAAAGGGAAGTGTAGTTTGAATAAAAGAGTAAAGAACACAGGCTTTACAGTAACAGTCCTATAAAGTCATTAAACCCAGAATAGCGACAGAAACAGACAATAAGACACCCTTTGAAGATTAGGGACATTTCTTATCTTTAGAGTTATCATATTAAACTGTTTAAAATTTCAATTTTTCTACCAAATATTTTTGGTTTATACCAAGAAATCAGAAAGTATACTCCATATACCAAAACAACAACAACAACAAAACTATACATCAGTACAAACTGTTCTTTAAGGATATTAGATATCAGACTTACTAGCCATCAATTTTAAATAAGCTGTTAAAAATATATTCAGTAAACTAAATGGAATGATATATACATAATAAAATGAAAGTATAGCAGCTATAACCCAGTTATAACCTAAGAATAGGGGGAAGAGGGAAAGGGAGGGGAGGGAGGGGGGAGGTGGGTAAAGGGAAGGGGATTGGTGGGATTACACCAGCGGTGCATCTTACAAGGGTATATGTGAAACTTGGTAAACAGTCTGTGAAGCTAGTGAATGATGCCCCATGAATATATCAATGTACACAGCTATGATTTAATAAAAAAAATTAACTAAAATGATTCAAACATATAAAATCATTAATAGAGTAGTAGTAAAAAATAATAAATGGAGAATAAGTTACTGGTAAGATTTTATATGTTAATAAATTTTATAATAGAAAAAAACAAATAAAATAAAATAAAATGAAAGTATAAAAACAACTTTTCACCAAAGTAGAATATTGACAGAGAGAAAAGTTGTCATGTGTTTTTTAAAAAATACATAGAAATTCTAGATATAAAAAAGAATTGATATAAAAAATTTACTAGAGGCATTAGTAGCAACTTTAAATTATCAGAATAATGAGTAAACCAGAAAAAGGTTAATTAAGATTATCTACTCTGAGGAACAGAAAAAAAACTAATTGAGAAAAATGAATACAGCTTCAAAGACCTATAGGACACGTAAAGTGTACCAATATTTGCATGATGGAATTTTCAGAGGAAAAGGAGACAAAGGGCCAGAAAGAATATTGAAAGAAATAATGGTTGGAAAGCTTCCAATTTTAATGATAAACATTAATGTACACATCTGAAAAGCTCAACAAAATAAAAGTATAAATTGAAAGATATTCATATGTAGGCACATCCTGGTAAAACTTTAGAAAGATAAAAATAGAATCTTGAAAGCAGCAAAGGAATTGCACATCATGTACAGGGGTTCCTCAGTAAGATAGATAGACATTTTCTCAACAGAGGCAGTGGCACAGTGTATTCAAATTACTGAAGAAAATGCCCATCAATAATGCTACATCTAGCAAAAGTATCCTTCAATAATGAAGGAGAAAGGGCCAGGCACAGTGCTCATGCTTATAATCCCAGCACTCTGGGAGGCTGAGGCAGGTGGATTGCCTGAGCTCAGGAGTTCGAGACCAGCCTGAGCTAGAGTGAGACCCCTATCTCTAAAAATAACTGGGTGTTGTGGTGGGCACCTATAGTCCCAGCTACTTGAGAGGCTGAGGCAAGAGAATCACTTAAGCCCAAGAGTGGGAGGTTGCTATGAGCTGTGACACCACAGCACTCACCAAGGTCAACAAAGTGAGACGTTGTCTCAAAAGAAAAAACATTAAAAAGAAATAATAATAAAGGAGAAATTAAGGAACTCCCAAATAAATAAACACTGAGAGAATTTGTCACTAGCACTCCTCCTATAGAAATACTAAAGATAATCTTTCAGGCTGAAATAAATATACGAGACAGTAACTTGATTGACATGAAGAAATAAGGAACTTGCCTAAAGATAAATCTATAGCTGCATATAAACAACAGTATAAATGTATTTTTGTCTGTAGCTTTTTTCTATCTCATTTAAGAACAGCTACCTAAACTAAGAATTATTCAGTGTTGATGGGTTTAAAATATATAAAGATGTAATTTGGCAAAAATTGCATAAAAGAGGAATGTATGGAAGGAACTATGAGTGGAGTAAACTTCTGTTTACTATCAACATTACATTGATATTAATCCAAACTGTATCATTTTAAGTTGTTAATTTTGGAATCCTCAGGGAAACCATAAATAAAGTTATACAAAATATAGTAAAATAAAGGAAAAGGGAATTAAAGTTTTATTCTTGAAAATATATATGTAATACAAAAGAAAAGGACATGATATATGAAAACAAATAGCAAGAAAAGAATCTAAGGGAAAAATAATGTTTGAACAATAACATTTCGAGACTTCAGTGCCCCACATTCAATAATTGCTATAATAACTAAGTAGAGCAACAAGGAAACAGAAGGCCTAAAAAACACTGTAAACCAACTAGATCTAACAGACGATAGCCTACTCCACCGAATAGGAGCAGAACACACATTCTTCTCAAGTGTTCATGGAATATTCTCTAGGATAGATTATCTTAGACAAAAAAAAAAAAAAAAAAAAAAATCAAGCTCACTAAATGTAAAAGGATTAAAATTGTACAATGTATGTTCTTTATGAACAAATGATTAAAATTAGAAATCAAAGACAAGAATTGGGAAATTCAGAAATATATGTACATTAACAAGAGCGTTAAGTCATAAAGAAACAACAGTGGAGATTTAAAAATCTTAGAGATGAATGAAAATGAGGATATAACACCGCAGATCTCATGGGATGCAGTTACAGCTGTGCTCTAATGGAAATTTAGGGGTATAAATGCCTATTCTTGAAAAAAAGTTTCAAATCAAGAATGTAATTTTCCACGTTATCACACAGTATAGAGAAGGGCAAACAAAATCTCCAAAAAGAAAATGATAAATTTTAAAAAGGAAAATAATAGAATAGAGAATAGAAAAACAATGGGAAAAAAATAGCAAACCACAGTTTGGTTCTTTGACAAGACGGGCAAAATTGACAGATCTTTGCCTAGAGTGACCCGAAAAAATGAGAAAGATTCAAAATACTAAAATCAAAGTATTATTAATACTCATCTTACTGATAAACTTAAAGGGATACTATGAACATTTGTATGGGACAGACTAACAACGTAAATGAAATGGACAAATTCCTGGAAAGATGCAAAGGACTAAAACAAACTAAAAGAGAAATGAAAAATCTGAGTAGATTTATACAAATTAACAGACTGAATGAGTTATAAAACACTTTCCACAAAGCAAAGTCCAGGCCCAGATGGCTTCACGGATGAATTTTAACAAACATTTAAAGAAGAATTAACACTGATCCTTCATAAATTCTTCTGAAAAAAATTGGAAAGAATACTTCCCAACTCATTTTGCTAGACTAGTATTACTGTGATACCACACCAAAGACATCATGAGAAATCTACATATATTAATATCCTCTATGATTATAGACCAAAAAAAAAGTTTGACAAAATACAAGTAAATTAAATGCAGTAACGTGTAAACATTTATACACAAAAAGTGAGATTTCTTACAGGAATGCAAAGGTTTTTTAATGCATAAAATAAGTTGATATTAACAGCAAAAGGGTAAGTGCTCCAGTATCATCTGAATAGGTGCAGGTAAATTATTAGACAAAATGCAACACCTATTGATATTAAAAACTGTCTACAAATTAGGAATGGAGGTATTCCTATTATAATTAAATACAAAGACAAATCCATAGAAACAAAAACTGAATTTGGAGTTCCACACATCCTGGGAGAAGGGAGAACAGGGAATGACTACTAATGGATACAATGGATTTACTTATGGTGATAAAATTGTTTTCAGTAGAGAGAGTAATGATATTGCATAACTTGATGATGGAAACAGAAACCATTGACTTGCACATTATGAAAGAGTGTGTTTCGTATTATATATATGACAATCTCAATAAATCTAATATTAAACAAGATAGATAGCAGGGCTGAATGAGTGTTGAGTATTCCCCTGGAAAGATGAAGGAAGGTTTAGGAGTTGTAGCAAAGGAGGAGGGGAGCAGTCTTTGGATCATAGACATGTTTGAGAGCAGATTTACTGTTGAAAAGAGAGAAACCAAGATATGTATCCTGGAGTGTGGGAATTACAACCAAATTCAGTGGGGAAGGCTGTAAGTACAGTTGACGTTGGAGAGGAAAGTCAGTTTTGTTTGAGACATAATGAGTTTGAAAAATTTTTTAGGCAGCCAAGTGGAGATGCCAAGTAGGCAGTTGGATGTAGAAGTCTGGATTTTAGAAGAAAGCTCTAGACTGAAATAGAAATTCAGGAGTCCTTGACTGCATGAAATAAATCAACAAAGAACTAAGTGTAAATAAAGACGATCCCAAACTGAAATTAAGGCATTCCGATACCAATAGGTTGAGGATAAGAATGAAGGATTCAGAGGACGAGACCAGGAAGGGTGGATTGAAATCAAGTGATTGTGGGAACCCTAGAAACCAAGTGAAGTAGGATCTTACTATAAATAGCATATGTCATGTTTTCAGTTGTATATTTATTTGATTTTTACATGCTATCTCTCTTCATTATGCTATAATAAGCTCCATTTTAATATCAGAAGATACGTCTACTTTAAATGACTCTGTGAACTAAGAGTAAGCTTGCATCTATTTAGTAAGGATTTATTAAGAACATTCGTGGTCTCTTGAATTACTCTCTGCTGTGGCTTACTTTTCTAAGCAATCAAAAATCCTTGTCTCCATGGAAATTACCGTCAATGAGAGGATAGAGACTAATACTATTTTGTTGAACTTACTACAGCAATGGAAATGTTTAGCTGTGCTAGCCAATACGGTAGCCATAACCACATACCTGCATATGACTAAAATGTGGCTAGTATGAATAAGAAACTAAATTTTTAATTCCATTTAATTATAATTAATTAAAATGTGATTTAGATAGCCATGTGTGACTTGCATCTACCATGTGGGTAGATATAGCCAGCAAGCCTTGAAGATAATAAATAAAGGACCATATAGAGGCAGGGAGAGATTTGCATGGGTTGCAGCTTAAAACAGAACAGTGATTCTATTCCCTCATTCCCTCCTGGTGTGTGAGTGTTGAGTGTGTCAGTTGGAAACCATGTACCCACCCATGATGAGCCATGGGGAAGAGTGGGCCTGATTAGCCTTGGAGATGGTTAAACAAATCCTCCATCACATCTTCACTGCCTGATATAGACGTGGGAACTGAAATGTCTTTAAATCAGAAAACTGATGCAACCTTTTCACTTCACAGAGGTAGGAGAGGCTAGTCATAGAAAATTCTAGACTGAGAATTCATTCAAGGAAAATTCTACAGATAGGAACCAAGAGAAGAGAACACTCTTTGTGGCAAATTGTGACTTTGTAAGATTTTCAATCTCAAACTCTTGCAAGGGTCAGATAATTGGCTCACATAGGGACTATGGAGAATCAGAGAGTTTTCTTCCCATCTATGATGGTTAGCTAACTTTGGAAGGTGTGATAGTGGATATATTACTATTCCTATTACCATACATTTTAAGAAATAAGAATGAATGCAAGATTTCATTTTCACTACGATTTAACAAAAATTCTGGAAATTGGCCAATGCAATAACCTAAAATAGAAACAGATGTTGGATAAAGGAGGTTAAAGGAGATTTTTTTTTAATGATCCACAGATTGTGTACTTAGAAAATCTTCTGGTTCAATGAATGTGAATAAAATAATAATTATCCTCCCTGGATCTCATTAAAGTGGTGAAGACAGGATTTTCTTAGAGAAAGTATTTTCCATTCCTTGAAAAATCGACTTATGACTAGATCAAACAATAGATGTCCCCTACAAGTTCTTTTATATCATATACACAAAAATTATCTGAAATATTGCTGTGATTTCCTTTCTAACCTTACATATGCTATTATAGCTCTCTTGAGAAAATACTTTTTGAAACGTGTGTGTGTGGTGGGAAAGAAAGAAGACTTGGAACAAAGAATATCAAATGTCCATTAATCATTTACAAGAAGACAAAATATTGCATTTGCCAAATGTTTGAAAAATTATTGTTTGGAAAGTTTGATTGCTATTGTATGTTCCTTTACCCGGTACAGGTGAACTATTCATGAGTTCATCAAAATCTTTTTGACAGGCTTTTAAAAAGAATATTTTCCAGTTACTTCATATCCTCAGCATCCATTTACTTTACAACCCTTTTGTATTTGTTTTATGCTTTTATACTTCTACTGAAACTGCTCTTTTCCGGGCTCTAAAGATCCTCTAATAGTCTCAAATAAAAGGACCTATTTCAGCAATACTGCTTCAGAAATAATAAAAAAACAACAAGCCAATTCTTCCCTTGGTTTCTACCCTTTTCTATCATCCTTTCTTATTTTCAATCTCATGTTTTTTCATCTTAACTTTTATAGCATCTTCCAACTGAATACATCATCTTCTCTCCTTTCATTTGGCTTTCTTGCTGTTATAAATGGAATAGAACATTCCTAGGAACATATCCTTGGCCATAAAATTCTCTAAATCAGAGGCCTCCAGTGAAACAGTTCCTGCCATATATATTCAAACAATATTCTCATCACTGTAACACATCAGTACTGTTTTGATACAAACTTTGCCTTTCTCTACAACCTGATACCACCCACCCTCTACACATGTTTGCTATCGTGTTCATGGAACAAACTTAGCTATTTGGGTATTGACTTTCGCACAAAGTCAATGCCTTGAATACCCTCCCTTCACTTTGTTGTCTTCAGAGGTACTTAGGACCTTTGAAAGTTACAAAAGAGTGGCGCTCAGCTAGATGTCTTTCTCTAAGACGCTTCTCTAAGACGCTTCTCTGTCAAAGAAGATAGATGTACTATCTTCTCAGGAACAGCAGACATTTAATGTACCACATTTTTAATATTCTATTCTATTACACTGTGTGCCCTTCACAGGCAGACACTTTATTTACTTTTTATCCTCAAATATCTATCTTAAGTGAATCTTGAGGGATAAGAAATTTTAGTTGTACATTATTTTTGTTTTTAGTTTTGTAAAGGATTTTATAAGGAAGCTTTGTTATTGTATGCTGCATTAGCCACTGAATAGCAATTTTTTCTAAATTAATTTAAACTCTTCTTGAAATTATAGATTCATTTTGGATATCCTTTCGAGCTGTTGATTTTTTCTATGAACTATTTTAAAAATTCAGAAAAGTATACAGAATATCAAAATTTATTCAATCATCAACTTCATAAAATCTTCAGATTTTGCCAAAATTCATTAGGGTCAATTTTATTGATTGGTTGATGGATACAGGGTCTTGGTCTCTTGCCCAGGCTAGAGTGCAATGGCTTAGTCATAGTTCACTGCAACCTCCAACTCCTGGGTTCCAGAGCTCTTCCTACCTCAGCTTCTCAAATAGTTAGACTTTTTTTTTTTTTTTTTTTTTAATATTTTATAGAGATGTGGCCTCTTAGTGTTGCTCAGGCTGATCTTGAAATCCTGACCTTGAGCAATCCTGCTGCCTCAGCCTCCCAAAGTGCTGAAATTATGTATATGAACCACCATGCCTGGCCTAGGATCAATTTTAAAAGAAAGAAAATATAAGAAACACATTATTAGTTGCCCTTAAGGACACATCTACAAGTATTTTTCTTCTTCTCCCCAAAGGGGTAACCTCCATCACGAACTCGATGATGATTCTTAATGATCATAGCTTTTCCATGTTTATCAAGTGCATTCTTTATTTTTGCCTCTGGATAAATTTATACAGAAAATCCTCTTATTTTTGCATATTAGACTGTAGGTATTTCTAAAGCCAAGTTTTTAGCTGACAATTATTTTGAGATAACTCAAAACTATTCAAGGAAGAGACTATTTCAAGGAAGAGCTGCTTACTCTTTTTTTTTTTTTTTTTTATTGTTGGGGATTCATTGAGGGTACAATAAGCCAGTTACACTGATTGCAATTGTTAGGTAAAGTCCCTCTTGCAATCATGTCTTGCCCCCATAAAATGTGACACACACTAAGGCCCCACCCTCCTCCCTCCATCCTTCTTTCTGCTTCCCCCCCCATAACCTTAATTGTCATTAATTGTCCTCATATCAAGATTGAGTACATAGGATTCATGCTTCTCCATTTTTGTGATGCTTTACTAAGAATAATGTCTTCCACTTCCATCCAGGTTAATACGAAGGATGTAAAGTCTCCATTTTTTTTAATGGCTGAATAGTATTCCATGGTATACATATACCACAGCTTGTTAATCCATTCCTGGGTTGCTGGGCATTTAGGCTGTTTCCACATTTTGGCAATGGTAAATTGAGCTGCAATAAACAGTCTAGTACAAGTGTCCTTATGATAAAAGGATTTTTTTCCTTCTGGGTAGATGCCCAGTAATGGGATTGCAGGATCGAATGGGAGGTCTAGGTTGAGTGCTTTGAGGTTTCTCCATACTTCCTTCCAGAAAGGTTGTACTAGTTTGCAGTCCCACCAGCAGTGTAAAAGTGTTCCCTTCTCTCCACATCCACACCAGCATCTGCAGTTTTGAGATTTTGTGATGTGGGCCATTCTCACTGGGGTTAGATGATATCTCAGGGTTGTTTTGATTTGCATTTCTCTAATATATAGAGATGATGAACATTTTTTCATGTGTTTGTTAGCCATTCGTCTGTCGTCTTTAGAGAAAGTTCTATTCATGTCTCTTGCCCATTGATATAAGGGATTGTTGGCTTTTTTCATGTGGATTAATTTGAGTTCTCTATAGATCCTGGTTATCAAGCTTTTGTCTGATTGAAAATATGCAAATATCCTTTCCCATTGTATAGGTTGTCTCTTTGCTTTGGTTATTGTCTCCTTAGCTGTACAGAAGCTTTTCAGTTTAATGAAGTCCCATTTGTTTATTTTTGTTGTTGTTGCCATTGTCATGGCAGTCTTCTTCATGAAGTCTTCCCCCAGGCCAATATCTTCCAGTGTTTTTCCTATGCTTTCTTTGAGGATTTTTTTTGTTTCATGCCTTAAATTTAAGTCCTTTATCCATCTTGAATCAATTTTTGTGAGTGGGGAAAGGTGTGGGTCCAGTTTCAGTCTTTTACATGTAGACATCCAGTTCTCCCAACACCATTTATTGAATACGGAGTCTTTCCCCCAAGGTAAGTTCTTGTTTGGTTTATCAAAGATTAGGTGGTTGTAAGATGTTAGTTTCATTTCTTGGTGTTCAATTCGATTCCAAGTGTCTATGTCTCTGTTTTTGTGCCAGTACCATGCTGTCTTGAGCACTATGGCTTTGTAGTACAGACTAAAATCTGGTATGCTGATGCCCCCAGTTTTATTTTTGTTACTAAGAACTGCCTTAGCTATACGGGGTTTTTTCCGGTTCCATACAAAACGCAGAATCATTTTTTCCAAATCTTGAAAGTACGATGTAGGTACTTTGATAGGAATGGCATTGAATAGGTAGATTGCTTTGGGAAGTATAGACATTTTAACAATGTTGATTCTTCCCATCCATGAGCATGGTATGTTCTTCCATTTGTTAATATCCTCTGCTATTTCCTTTCTGAGGATTTCATAGTTTTCTTTATAGAGGTCCTTCACCTCTTTCGTTAGGTATATTCCTAGGTATTTCATTTTCTTTGAAACTATGGTGAAGGGAGTTGTGTCCTTAATTAGCTTCTCATCTTGACTGTTATTGGTGTATACAAAGGCTACTGACTTGTGGACATTGATTTTATATCCTGAAACATTACTGTATTTTCTGATGACTTCTAGGAGTCTTGTGGTTGACTCTTTGGGGTTCTCTAAGTATAAGATCATGTCGTCAGCAAAGAGGGAGAGTTTGACCTCCTCTGCTCCCATTAGGATTCCCTTTATTTCCTTGTCTTGCCTAATTGTATTGGCTAGAACTTCCAGCACTATGTTGAATAGTAAAGGTGACAGAGGACAACCTTGTCTGGTTCCAGTTCTAAGAGGAAAAGCTTTCAGTTTTACTCCATTCAGTAAAATATTGGCTGTGGGTTTGTCATAGATAGCTTCAATCAGTTTTAGAAATGTGCCACCTATGCCTATACTCTTCAGTGTTCTAATTAGAAAAGGATGCTGGATTTTATCAAATGCTTTTTCTGCATCTATTGAGAGGATCATGTGATCTTTATTTTTGCCTCTGTTAATATGGTGGATAACGTTTATGGACTTGCGTATGTTAAACCAGCCTTGCATCCCTGGGATGAAGCCTACTTGATCATGATGAATGACTTTTTTGATGATAAGCTGTAATCTATTGGCTAGGATTTTGTTGAGAATTTTTCCATCTATATTCATGAGTGAGATTGGTCTGAAATTCTCCTTTTTGCTTGGGTCTTTTCCTGGTTTTGGTATCAGGGTGATGTTTGCTTCATAGAATGTGTTGGGGAAGATTCCTTCCTCCTCAATTTTTTGGAATAATTTCTGCAGTACAGGAATAAGCTCTTCCTTGAAGGTTTGATAGAATTCTGGAGTGAAGCCATCTGGACCAGGGCATTTTTTAGTTGGAAGCTTTTTTATTGTTTCTTTGATCTCAGTGCTTGAAATTGGTCTGTTCAGGAGGTCTATTTCTTCCTGGCTAAGTCTAGGGAGAGGGTGTGATTCCAAATATTGATCCATTTCCTTCACATTGTCAAATTTCTGGGCATAGAGTTTCTGGTAGTATTCAGAGATGATCTCTTGTATCTCTGTGGGATCAGTTGTTATTTCCCCTTTATCGTTTCTGATTGAGGTTATTAGAGATTTTACTTTTCTATTTCTAGTTAGTCTGGCCAATGGTTTATCTATTTTATTTATTTTTTCAAAAAACCAACTCCTTGTTTCATTAATTTTCTGAATGATTCTTTTGTTTTCAATTTCATTGATCTCTGATTTGATTTTGGATATTTCTTTTCTTCTACTGGATTTAGGCTTAGATTGTTCTTCTTTTTCCAATTCCATAAGATCTCTTGTGAGATTGTTGATGTGCTCTCTTTCTGTTTTTCGAATGTAGGCATCTAAAGCGATGAATTTTCCTCTCAAAACTGCTTTTTCAGTATCCCACAGGTTTTGGTAGCTTGTGTCTTCATTGTTGTTATGCTCAAGGAAGTTAATGATTTCCTGTTTTATTTCTTCCTTCACCCATCTGTTATTCAACAGAAGATTGTTTAATTTCCATGCCTTTGGGTGGGGTTGAGCATTTTTGTTAGAGTTGAGTTCCATCTTTAGTGCCTTATGGTCTGAAAAGATACAAGGTAAAATTTCAATTCTTTTGATTCTGTTGATATTTGTTTTGTGTCCCAGGATATGATCAATTTTGGAGAATGTTCCATGGGGTGATGAGAAGAATGTATATTCTTTATCTTTGGGGTGGAGTGTTCTATATACGTCTATCAAGCATAGTTGGTCTAGGGTCTCATTTAAATCTCTTACATCTTTGTTTAATTTCTGTTTAGAGGATCTGTCCAGCTCTGTAAGAGGTGTGTTAAAGTCCCCTGTTATGATGATATTATCAGATATCATATTGCTCAGACTGAGTAAGGTCTGCTTCAAGAATCTGGGAGCATTTAAATTGGGTGCATAAATATTTAGAATTGAAATGTCTTCTTGTTGTATTTTTCCCTTGACCAATATAAAGTGACCATCTTTGTCTTTTTTGACTTTAGTTGCTTTAAATCCACATGTGTCTGAAAATAAGATTGCAACTCCTCTTTTCTTCTGAATTCCATTTGCCTGAAAAATTGTCTTCCAACCCTTGACTCGGAGCTTTAATTTGTCTTTTGAAGCCAGGTGTGTTTCTTGCAGACAGCAAATGGATGGCTTGTGTTTTTTAATCCAGTCAGCCAATCTATGTCTCTTCAGTGGGGAATTCAAGCCATTAACATTTATTGAGATAATGGATAAGTGTGGTAGTATTCTATTCGTCTTATTTGGTGAGAGTCCATTGCTTAGTTTTATCTTTTGCATCAGTGTGGAGGTTAGGTTCTGTCCTTTGATTTCTGAGTTCTTACTTTGCTGCTGATCCATTGTGGTGGTCAGTGTGCAGAACAGGTTGAAGTATTTCCTGTAGAGCTGGTCTTGTTGTGGCGAATTTCCTCAATGTTTGTATATCCGTAAATGATTTGATTTCTCCGTCAATTTTGAAGCTTAGCTTAGCAGGGTACAGAATTCTGGGCTGAAAATTGTTCTGTTTAAGTAGATTAAAGGTAGATGACCATTGTCTTCTTGCTTGGAAAGTTTCATTAGAGAAGTCTGTGGTAACTCTGATGGATTTGCCCCTGTAGGTCAACTGGCGCTTACTCCTGGCAGCTTGCAGAATCTTTTCTTTTGTCTTGACTTTGGACAGGTTCATCACAATGTGTCTTGGAGAAGCTCGGTTAGAGTTGAGGCGACCCGGGGTCCGATATCCCTCTGAAAGCAGTGTGTCAGAATCTTTGGTGATGTTTGGGAAATTTTCTTTTATAATATTCTCTAGTATGGCTTCCATTCCTCTGGGGCATTCTTCTTCCCCTTCTGGAATTCCTATAACTCGTATGTTGGAACGCTTCATAAAGTCCCATAATTCTGACAGTGAACGTTCTGCTTTCTCTCTCTTCTTTTCTGCCTCTTTTACTGTCTGAGTTATCTCAAGAACTTTGTCTTCTACCTCTGAAATTCTTTCTTCTGCATGGTCTAACCTGTTGCTGATACTTTCCATTGCATCTTTAAGTTCCCTAATTGACTGTTTCAGTTCCTTCAGGTCTGCTATATCCTTTTTATATTCTTCATATCGTTCATCTCTTATTTGATTCTGTTTTTGGATTTCCTTTTGGTTATTTTCCACTTTATTAGCAATTTCCTTCATTGTTTCCATCATTTCTTTCATTGTTTTCAACATGTGTATTCTAAATTCCCTTTCTGTCATTCCTAACATTTCTATACTGGTGGAATCATCTGCAGTAGCTACCTCATGGTCCCTTGGTGGGGTTGTTCTAGACTGGTTCTTCATGTTGCCTGGAGTTTTCTGCTGATTCTTCCTCATGAGTGATTTCTTTTATCTGTTTGCTTGCCCTAATTTTCCTTTCACTTCCTCTTGCTCTTTAAGTTCTTGTGCCTGTGGACTAAAGGTTACAGGACCAGAAGGGTGAGAAGGTTGAAGAGCAAAAAAAAAGGGGATGAAAGAAAGGAGGACCGAGTGATAAGAAAAAAAGAAAGATAGAGAAAGGAGAGGGGGTGGGTATAAGGAATATTGACAAAAAGAAGAGAGGCACAGAAAGAGGGAGACAGGGCAATATAGGTGTACAGTAGGGTACTTTGACACAACCTTAAAAAACCCCACCTTCTGGGGGTGCCCAGTTGCGTGGTTCCCTTGAGGTCAGCAGCTCTTTGCTAACCTGATCAGACACAGTACCCCACCTCCACCAAGTAGAGAGGAAAGACAAAAATGCTATAAATCAAACCAAAAGAAGCAAACAGAAAACTTTACAGGGATAAAATTGGGTGAAAAACCAAATTATATCGGTAGAAACACTAGCAAAAATGAAGTTGAAGTTATTAAAAAAAGCAGCAATGGGAAATTATAATTAAACTAGGAAAATTGAGAAAGAAAAAGGGATCTGTGTGGAAAAGATTGAAATTAAAAAAACAAAAGAATATCAGCAACGTCAAAATAAACAAACAAAAAAAAAAACCAAGCAAAAAAAGAAAGAAAAAAATACACAACCAAAAACAAAGCAGTTTGTATATGTTATTGAATATTGTCTGGGCAACACGTGGTCTTCTGGGGTATGAGATGTTAGTCACAGTTCAGATACGACTGGAGGCTGCTGATTACTCAAACCCCAGCAGGTAGACACCCTGAATCTCTCTTCAGCCTACTTAAAAGGCACTTCGAAGTTGTAAACCTGTTGAGCAGAAGCTTTCCCAGCTTTCTTGCTGGAATCGCTGCTGAAGTGGCTATCCACTTACTCAGTGTGCCAAAACCGGTCTCACTCTGCCCCTGAGGGTTAGGGCTGCAAGGCGGCTCAGACCCCACCCTTAGGCTACTTGGTTGCTGGGTTACCAGCTCCCACCCGTTTCTAGCTCTGCGACCCTGAGGGCGGAGCTTGCCGGGGCAGATCGCTGACAATGGATCCGTGTGACCCACCGCCAAACACTATTAGCTCCGTCTGGCTCAGCGGCTCAGACTGGGGCCCTAGACAACGGCCAAAGTTCTCGCACTCCCGCTCAGGCCTTCCCCAAGGCAGTTAAACTCAGTGCCAAGTCCAAGGACATCAAAACAGTTCACAGGTAAGGCCTTTCTGGTTTGCAGTCTCGCTGCTACTGAACTTACAGTTGTGGGCGGGTTTAGACGGATTGAACACACGCGACCACTTGCCGGTTTTCCACGGATTTAGTCCTCCTCTTGGGGTCCAGAAGTCTCTCGCTGACTCCCTGTATCCTCATAGGAGTGATGATAGGCAGTTCCCACCAGCCAGAGACGCCTGGAGTCCTATCTCCCCAGACTCACGGTGCCCAGATGCAAGGAAGCTGTTACTCGGCTGCCATCTTGCTCCCACCCCCAGAGCTGCTTACTCTTAAGAGTTCAATTTTGGTTTGCACTAAATCAGGGCTTTCTTCAAGTATATTTTTTCCCTTTGTTTGGCTTTGGTACTTCACTGGGACTTTCCTAGATTTGCAAATGTGCCTTCATCAGTGGACATTTTGAGTTCTGCCTTCCCAAGTGACAAATGGCTTCTTGGGCTTCTTGTAAGTAGCAGCAGCAATGCATGGCCATTTTTACTGTTGCTAAAATATTCTGAGAAAAGGTAGATGTTCTACACAAATCATAATGAAAAATGATTTGTTTATTCAAATACGCAGCAACTGGCATGTAACAGGCATTGGACTAAGCACTCGGGATTAAAAAATGAAAAGAAATGATACACTGTCCGTATTTTTGGATGCTTGACTCCTGATTGAGGAGACAGAGCAAACATAAAAACAAGTAAAAAAATTTAAGGCATGGAAATAATGTCAAATTTTAAAAAGATCTTTAAAGATAAACAAAGTATTAGGGAGAAAAACAATGAGAGAAGAGGACTTTCATTACATCGAGGGAACAGTGCACACCTGCTCTGGAAAAAGAACATGTAAGCTGAGACTTAAATTCAGAGAATCAACTAACCCCCAAATGGCAAATTAGAGGTTATAGCCACTATGAAGGCTCCAAATCAGGATAGAACTTGATGTTTCCACTCAAAGTGATCAGAACTCAAGAGAATGACTCAAGATTCCTAAAACGTACAAACAACAAGGTTGCCACCAGGCTAAAAGTTCATTTAGTAAATCTGTGACATTCATCTGCCCCATGGACCAGAATATTGTAAAACGCATTAATAAGACAATTCTACCCTGTTCTAAATCCTCATGGGAAAACAAAGCATAACCAGAAAATACTATGAACTGTCCTTCACAGATCAGTGTTGCAAGATCTAGAAATAGCCTGTGTTCATATAATCTCTCGTTTTCCTCTTCCCTTCCATTCTTTTTCCTTCCTTCTTTCCTTCTCATAGTGCAACCCAAATCATAATGCAAGATTGAATTTTGGTTCTAGAATCCCAAAGGCTTTGTCAGATGTATGAAATATTTGTAGTCATCACGCTAAAATATTTCACTGATCCATGTTGATTGTTCACAGCTTCAAGCTTTCCTCTATACTGAAATCCTGAAAATCTCTTCCCCAAGGATCCTTTTTCCAGGCTCAGATTCCACTGAGTATTCATGGTCAGTGTTCAGCTTGCTGATTTTCGTTTGTATGAACTTCCAGAGCAGGAGAATACCTCCTCAAATGCACGTTTGTGAAGTAAATAATCTAGGAATAATTTCCTTTTCTCAAGATAACTTTGCATATCTAGGTTCTGAATCTTTGGAGCTTTCTTTGACTGTGTAGAGTTTTGAGGCTAACCTTATTTTTCTTTTTTCCATTCTTAGTTGACATGATTTCATGGCCCCTATGTACTGATTAAAACTCTTTTACCCTTGATTGTCATAGAGTGAATGTTATTTACATCTTTAGCATTAATACATTCACACATTTTGTCATCTCTTTTCTCTAACTTCAAGGAGAATAATTTAGCTTTCCTCTATTAGAATGAAAACTACCTTAACATTTTAACTTCTCTTTTCTGGAACAATTTAGGTTAACGTCTATAACAAGTAGAGATTTATTCGATTTTTATTGAGTAAGTGTGATAGCATGATTAATTTGGTGTGAATAGGAGGAAAACAACAAACTTGGGTTTCATTTTCATGTCTTTCTAACAGCAGGTAGAGTTCAGATTGGGGACCTGACACGTAATTTGTGAGGCCCTATCAAAAATGAAAATACAAGGCCCTTTGTCCAAAAAATAATTTAGAATTTTCAAAGAGCACAAAGAGAACATTTAACTAAGCACAGAGTCCTGTGGAACTGTACAAGTTATATGAGTATTATGCCCAGAAAGCTGACCCCCTGTAGGTCTTTGGGGTTGGGAACAACTGGAAATAACTGTATAAATATATTTGGATTTAAAATTGCTTTTACACTAGAATTTCATAAATATACTTTTAGGGAGAAAGTAGTATCTAAAAGTTGAGTTAACATATTTATTTTGGCTACTATATTTGTACTATGCTTACTACACCCAGGATGTAGTAGGCATTTAGTCTAAAATGTGTTTTTAAAGTCTTTTTTATTTTTTATTCTGACCTTAGTAGATTCATATCCCAGATATACTTTACTCTCTCCAATTACAGATTTGACAATTAGTGGACAAGGGATTTAGCTCATGATAATAGAAATTAATAATGTATTGTTCCCCTACAAGAACATTGAAAAGATTCTTGTTTTTAAATCCTTTCTTTGAGCTTTTCCTCCTTCACTATTTGGCTTTATTTAAAACCAGAGATCTAAGTCAGCAGCTAATAGGGCCATTCAGTTAATTGTAGTTAGAGTTGATATGTTACATTATTTTATAATTCAATTTAAGTCAGTCTTAGCATTTCAGACATTCTTAAATGCATTTACAAGCAAACTTGTCTGGAAGTCATCCATGTGATTAGTTAAAGCATTTTACTTTTATGTCATTGAATAATAAAGCTTTTCTATTTTTATGTATTATGTTTATTTATAGTTATTAGCAATGTATTTCATGCTTTTTTTAGAGAAGACACTAATTTACAATATAAACTGAATCTTCGTCATTATGAAATACCATCTGAACTATTTAAACATCAGTTGGGACTGTACTAAAATACAGCTATACTTTATTTTTAGTATCGATGACAAATTTATTGTAAACAAGTTCACTTATGATTTCTAAGAAATTATTCATGCTGAGCAATATGTCTCAGAATAGGATGCTCTAATATAGTAGTTCCCATGTAAGAATGTCGTAATATTTCTAGACATTTTGCATTTAAGATGGTGAGAAATTATGAAGTAAGTTACCAATATAGCTATTTTTGTTGGATGTGACTGTTGACTTGAAAGTAAACTGAATTTATAACACATCTTTCAAATCATACCATGTACTCAACCCCTTCTCTCTCTTTTGGCTCTTACTATATAATATCTATATTCAATCTCTTTTCTTGTATCAGACAGTATTACTGAAGTCTTCACTAACATCTACGTGACCAGTTTTGGCCCCGTCTCAGATACAGATATGGTGAGTTTTTCATGAAATTCTTTCTTTACTTCATATAATGGGAGGTGGGGGATAGAACAAACAAATGTTTTTACTCTTAAAGAATCCTATATCTGTCTCTTATTTATTTAGTGTATTAAAATACAAAAGAGGTATAAATGTTAACCTGTTTATATATGGGGAGGCCAGTCACATCTTGAGTGTTTAGATTATCCTTTTATCCTTTTATGTTTTGTATTCTTTTCAAAATTTGTCTGCCTAGCTACAATGTGGTAAAACAACTGTTTTAATAAAAATAATCATATCCATGGGAACACTTTTCTAGGATTAAGGCGTCAGAGTGGACTTCTATAAGTAAAGTCTATACAGTTTGATAGACAACTGAATAAGCTCATGGTCTGAGTTATAAGCACTTTCTGATTGACAGTGAGCAAGGTCAGCGCCTGTCCTCCTACCTACATGCATATAATACAGGTAACGTGCACACACAGGGTGTGTGTATATATACATCTAAAGAAAACTAAGTTGTTCATATTCTCAGATTCCATGGAACTAGTATTATTTGTTTTTCTTTAAAATGAGCCCATAGCTCAGTGGTTAAGGCTCTGTCCACATGCATCAGGGTTGGTGGGTTCCAACCCAGCCCAGGCCTGCTAAACAAACAAACAAACAAAAATTAGCCAAATGTTGTGGCAAGCAACCTGTAGTCCCAGCCACTTGGGAGGCTGAAGTGAGAGAATCGCTTGAGCTCAAGAGGTGGAGGTTGCTGTGAGCTATGTCACCACAGTACTCTATAGAGGCTGACAAAGTGAAACTCTGTCTCAATTTAAAAAGTAAAAAAAAAAATAAAATGAGATGGGCAGGAGACAAAAATCAGTCTAAAATGTTAGAAACCGATGGGCTGTAATCACCAAAGACATTTCTTGGCTAAGCATACAAATTTTAATAATCACTTCTCCATTTTGATTATTAACTATAGTGCTTTGTAATAGAAATCGTTGTTGAAACAACTTGTCATTCATTAATACCTTGTCAGATTCTGCCTCATCTCTAAGCTAATGCCTGCCTTGCTTTGCAGTCCCCTGATGTGTGTCTCCCGTCCCATACTACCATTGTGCCACATTTGAGCCTCATAATCTCATTCCCCTCTCAGGCTTCCGTCTCTCCAAGGACGCATGAGGTCTTTAGAGACCTGTCTTCCTTACGGCCAACAGTGAGAATCAGAAGAGAAGCTCTTGTCTCCTTTTTGGCCAGTCATCCCTTCCCCAATTTCTTCCCTCTTTCTGATAACCAGAGAAAGTTTGCAAGTTTGGAGATTTTCCAACTGGGTAAACAAACAAAAGAAAAAATATTCTCTTTTGGCAGGCTCTCATTAAACATCATTAGCCAATTTATCTGGACCTCTCTGTCTTTCCCTCAGGAGGTCAAAATGCACCTTCATCACAAAACACCTTTTCTTCCATCAGAACCATTTTTTTACTTTGTACTCCTTTTCTTATATTGACCTGGAGGGCTGAAAGCGTAAAGCACTGTGGGGTTGAGGGTGAGCCTCACCTCCAGGGAGGTAGTGATAACGAACATTGCCGTGCTTTCAAATTAGAATGTGAAGATGTAAGTGCTTTTTTTCTCCCCTTTGACTTTTGGCTCTAGGTTCAATTCTAAACCAACAAGAAAAATACCACTCTTCAATGTAAACTCCCATCTGCCTGGCATTGTTGTATATTTCAACCTGAAAGTCTGCTCTTTCCACTTAATGTCAATTTAAGTGGCCAGGATCTTAAAAAATGACAGAGGCTTAGTCAGCGAGAGTGTGGATTCAGAGGTTACTGGCTCACTGTAAAGATCATCTTGTTTTAGTAAATGCTCTTTGTCCTAGGGCAGCTTATCTGAACAAGTGCTCCCTAACGTTAGAGAGACCCAGTGAGAACCGTCACCTAACTCGTGTGGACTCAGGTAGAAGGAGTTAGAGTTTTGTCAAGCACGACATGGAAAAACTAGCAGAGCGTTATGTGTAGTATAAATGATGACTCTTAGATGACTTCTTCTGTGTCCGTTACCAGCCAAAACAGAAAACGAGTGATGCAGGACCCTACATATTAGTAAGTTTTCAGTGTAGTAGATTTCTTCATGTTGTGAACACAGCCTTAGTGTTAATAGTTACTACATTGACACTTTTCCTTCTTTTGGCAAAGTGATTTCACCTAAATATATAAATAAAAATATTAACAATATACAAATAGATGACATAGGTTTCTAGCAAAACATCTTTGGTACTTGGGGATTTTGCTAAAAATATGAAGCCATTTGTTTAATGACAGTGATAACGGATTAAACTAGTTCTCTGCCTCCTCTTGTTTTAACCACTCTTTGAAATCACTAAACATGTTTGAGAAGTTGGTAGCTGGTATTAAGTGCGCAATCATTAGCAATAGAACAAATTTAAACAAACTCCTTCATATCTGAATTGAACTAAAAAGACGTGGTATCATCAGTAAATGGAACCCAAAAACTTAAAAAAATTTTAGCAGGCTCAAGATGTACTTTTTTCACGGTAAATTATAGTAACTATTAAAATGCTCTCACATTTGCAAGTATTTATAGATTGAATTGAGTTGAATGGAATTGCAATTGTACATTGACATTAAAAATACTCACTTTGAATTTGTATTTTTATGTTTCAAAGTTCATGTGTGTATGCACGCACGTATTTATATTCTCTCTCTTTCTCTTTTTTTAGAGACAGAGTCTTACTTTGTTGCCCTCGGTAGAGTCCTGTGGCATCACAGCTCACAGCAACTTCCAGCTCTTGGGCTGGAGGCGATTCTCTTGCCTCAGCCTCTCAAATAGCTGGAACTGCAGGCACCCGCCATAACGCGCAGCTATTTTTGTTGTTGTTGTTGTTGCAGTTTGGCCAGGGCCGAGTTTGAACCCACCACCTTGGTATATGGGGCCGGCGCCCTCTTCACTGAGCCACAAGTGCCGCCCTATAAATATATTCTCAAAAATGAAATACATATTCAACACCTCAGTAGGCTCCTGAGAGGCTTGAAGGCCCTAGATATTTTACATAATGTACCTAACCCAAAACATTCCTATAGACTTCTTTGGTCATATCAGATTTCCTATGTTATTTCCAGCCTTGATCATCTCCTTTACTCAGTTGTACCATTGCTAGTTTTGGAGGAGGTCTGATTAATCACCAAATCACCATATGGGAACATAATATAGCGTCAGAAGCTAGTTAGATGACTGGACCCCTAAGAGTAATTTGAACAGGTAAAATCCAAAAGTATTATTAACTAGTGCAAAGTGGTTAAATAATAATAATGTAAAAGAAGATTCTAAGCAATACAGTATGTGCAAATGCTGACAGAGCATCTACTCCTAGAGATCAAATATCCTAAGTCAGAGAGAGACTGAATATTTGGAAGAATGTCTGCGCCCCTCAAGTGATTTCAGACTTCAGTGGAAGGGGAGCGGCTGCTGCAGGGTGTGCAGCTGCGGGAGGTGAAGGAACGTGTGAGGTCCACAGGGATATTCTTCTGGTGGGGAAACTCATAGCATGCCAGTCACTTGAAGTTGTGCCAGGGAACAAAAGTGCACTTGACCCAGAAAGAGAAGACGAGAGAAATGTTCCATTCTTTCATTATGACATTGGAGTGTTCCTCCAGCTCCTTTTCACAAAGCCTGACATTGTGTGAGCTGGCAAAGGAGCCATGTTTGCAGGGTCCCCTTCTGTATCACACAGAGATGGAGAGGAGGGTGATTTGGAATTGAGAAGCAATATGCTGCCTCCTGGGGTGCACAGCAGCGTGTGATGTAGGGGGATGCAGAGGGAACACCAGGAGAACGGGAGAACGTAGCTGGATCACTGAACAAGTTCTGTTAGATACTTGTCCAAATCCATAGAAGAAAAATGAAACGGGGAGAATTAAAGTCACATAATTTATAATTACATATAACACAGACACATACATTTTTTTCACATTGTAATTCTATTAGGGACACTCAGTTCAAAAGCACATATATGGCTGGATGCGGTGGCTCAGACCTGTAACCCTGTACTTTGGGAGATCAAGGTGGGAGGAACCTTTGAAGCCAGGGGTTGAAAACCAACCCAGACAACTTAGCAAGACTCTATTTCTAGAAAAAATAAAAACATTAGCTGGGTGTGGTGGTGTGTGCCTGTAGTCCTAACTGTTTGGGAGGCTGAGACAAGAGTATTGCTTGAGCCCAGAAGTTTGGGGCTGCAGTGAGTTATGTTTGCACTGAAGCCTGGTGACAGAGTGTGATCCTGTCTTTAAAGTTTTTTTTTTAGTTAAAAAATATAAAACTTATATAGATTTTTGAAGATAAATTATTTTGTCTTCCTGCTGAGCCGAAGGAATTATTTCTTGGTATTTCTTTGAGGGAGAACAAGTTTGAATTTCTGTTTACTATGTATGGCCAGGTCAAAAAATAAAAGTTGGCTATGAAACTCTAAATGGAAAAAAATAACAATCGTATCACGAGGAAAGAGAACACTTCCATTTTATTACTGATAAGTCAAAGCAGAGATGGAGATATCTAGTTAATGTCTTATAGAAGCAGTTTGCTAATGAGAAAAAAGTAAAAAGTAAATTTAATTTTACTGTTAGTAGCTTAGCTGATACACTTTTATTTCAATGCATGGTGTATAGTCAATAGCAAAACCTAAACCCCTAAGTTACCCTTTTAAGGCCAGTAACATAGATTTGTTGTGACATTAGCCTGAGAGGGAAAAAGCAGCACAGCAAAAGGAATTAAGAACCAAAAGAACACACGTGCACACACACACACACACACCCATGCTGACACACGTGTGCACGCACACACATACACAGAGTTATCTGGAAACGATTAACCAGTGTAATTGTCCAAAGAAAGTTATAGATCTAAATCAAAATTAAAGATTCTAATTACACTGTCTGAAATTAAGTTAAAAATCTTTCATTTCAACATTTAAAAATTCATGAGTAAGAAGGTAATTAAGCTTTGAATGCATTAGCAACTGACAATTGACAGTTTATAGTAGGCGTTTGCCTTTTCCCAATTTCTCACTCTTCTGGTTGTTTTTTTATTTTTCCTTTGGTTTCTATGTGGGATTTCTTTTTGGTATCAGTAAACATTTTCACTGTGTCTATCTATTCTTCGGGCATAAATGATACTGCTGCAATTATTGCACGTAAGCCTATGCTAAGATCCTCAGTGCAAATGGTTATCTGTTACTAAGAGTTAGGGTTAGAACTCGAACAATGGGAACTTCAAAGTAATCTTGAGATTTATGGTTCAGAGTTTACCATGAGGCTATTAAAAAAACAGGCAGCCTGATAAGTGGGACCTTGGTTTGTTGATAGTCTTGGGCTCCTTGTTAATAGTTTTCTCTCTATATAAAAATACAGCGTTATTATCTCTTACAATCTTCAGAAGTTATTGGGATATTATGTAGTTCAGTGGTTAACATCATAGAGAGGTTTAGAGAGCTATTAGATCTTAATATCTGCTTGAGAATTAGCAATGGACTTAATCTGTTATCTTTACTTAGAGATTGTCATTTGTAATTATAGATAGCTGAAAAAAAAGCAAAAAACACCTAGGACAAATATGGCAAACACTGTTTATGAAAAGCAAGGTAATTTTGTTCACTCCAAAGCTGGCATGGAGAAAAGTTAGTTACTGGAAAATTCTTGATATTATAGAATGTTACGAACTAGACTGGGGAAACATGTATTCATTCATCACCCCTCCTAGAATTTATGACAGTGTGCCTTTAAATGTGTTTTATAGATACCTGAACTGGTACCACGTGAATTATTTATTTATTATAAAATGCGTTATATAGATATCTGAATTGGTGCCACATGAATTATTTATTAATATAGTTGTTTCCTTGGACCCCATCTATAATCTGTGGACTCATAATCACTAGTTTGTGGGCCACATGAGTGTATCTAAGTAGATTAAGGTACTTTTATGTGGAAAACAACAAAAATCCATTTGTAAGATTGGTGGAGGGTTCAGGGAAGGTACAGGGCATGTGATCGTTTTAAATGTTTTTTGTAATCCAATAATTAGTGTTAGAAAACAGAGAAGTCTGGATAATATTCCATGGTGTACATATACCACAATTTATTAATCCATTCGTGGATCAATGGGCACTTGGGCTTTTTCCATGACTTAGCAATTATGAATTGGGCTGCAATAAACATTCTGGTACAAATATCTTCGTTATGATGTGATTTTTGGTCTTCTGGGTATATGTCCAGTAGAGGAATTATAGGATTGAATGGCAGATCTATTTTTAGATCTCTAGGTGTTCTCCAAACATCTTTCCAAAAGGAATGTATTAATTTGCATTCCCACCAGCAGTGTAGAAGTGTTCCCTTTTCTCCACATCCACGCCAACATCTCTGGTCTTGGGATTTTGTGATGTGGGCTAATCTTACTGGAGTTAGATGATATCTCAAAGTAGTTTTGATTTGCATTTCTATGATGATTAAGGATGATGAGCATTTTTTCATATGTCTGTAGATCGTGCGTCTGTCTTCTTCAGAGAAGTTTCTCTTCAAGTCCCTTGCCCAGCCTGAGATGGGATCACTTGTTCTTTTCTTGCTTATACGTTTGAGTTTTCTGTGGATTCTGGTTATTAAACCTTTGTCGGAGACATAACCTGCAAATATCTTCTCCCATTCTGAGGGCTGTTTGCTTGCTTTACTTACTGTGTTCTTGGCTGTGCAGAAGCTTTTTAGTTTGATCAGGTCCCAGTATATATTTTTGAAGCTGCTTCAATTGCCCTCCTCATAAAATACTCGCCCAGACCGATTTCTTCAAGGGTTTTCCCTGCACTTTCTTCAAGTATTTTTATAGTTTCATGTCTTAAGTTTAAATCTTTAATTCAGTGAGAGTCTATCTTAGTTAATGGTGAAAGGTGTGGTTCCAGTTTCAGTCTTCTGCAGGTTGCCAGCCAGTTCACACAGCACCATTTGTTAAATAGGGAATCTTTTCCCCACTGAATGTTTTTAATTGGCTTGTCAAAGATAAAATAACGGTAAGTAGCTGGATTCATCTCTTGGGTCTCTATTCTGTTCCATACATCTACCTCTCTGTTTTTGGGCCAGTACCATGCTGTTTTGATCACTATGGATTTACGGTATAGTCTGAGGTCTGGTAGCATGATTCCTCCTGTTTTATTTTTATTTCTGAGTAATGTCTTGGCTATTCGAGGCTTTTTGTGATTCCATATAAAACGAAGTATTATTTTTTCGAGGTATTTAAATTATGACAGTGGAGCTTTAATAGGGATTGCATTAAAATTGTATATTGTTTGGGTAGTATGGACAGTTTAACAATGTTGATTCTTCCCGGCCATGAGCATGGTATGCTTTTACATTTGTTATCATCTTCAGCTATTTCTTTTCTTAGAGTTTCATAGTTCTCTTTATAGAGATCTTTCACGTCCTCTGTTAGATAAACTCCCAAATATTTCATCTTCTTTGGCACTACGCTGAATGGAATAGATTCCTTAACTGTTTTTCAGCTTGACTATTGTTGGTATATATAAAGGCTACCGATTTATGAATGTTGATTTTGTAACCTGAGACGCTGCTGTATTTCTTGATCACTTCTAAGAGTTTTGTGGTAGAATCCCTGGTATTTTCCAGATATACAATCATATCATCTGCGAAGATCTTTTCCAATTCTATACGGGTACCCTTTATCCTCTTTTCTTCCCTACTTGTGGTGGCTAAAACTTCCATTACAATGTTAAAGAGCAGTGGAGACAATGAACAGCCGTGTCTGGTTCCTGATCTGAGTGGAAATGATTTCAATTTAACTCTATTCAATATGATATTGGCTGTGGGTTTGCTGTAGATGGTCTCTATCAGTTTAAGAAATGTGCCTTCTATACCAATTTTCTTAAGTGTTCTGATCATGAAGGGATGCTGGATATTATCAAAAGCTTTTTTTGCATCAATTGAGAGAATCATATGGTCTTTGTTTTTTAATTTGTTTATGTGCTGAATTATATTTATAGATTTACGTATATTGATCCAGCCTTGAGACCCTGGGATAAAATCAACTTGGTCATGATGTATAATTTGTTTGATGTGTTGCTGGATTCTGTTTGTTAAGATCTTGTTGAATATTTTTGCATCTACATTCATTAGTGATATTGGTCTGTAATTTTCTTTTCTCTTGGGTCTTTTCCTGGCTTGGGGATCAGGGTGATGTTTGCTTCATAGAACGTGTTGGGTAGTCTTCCTTCTTTTTCTACCTTTTGGAACAGGTTGAGTAATATAGGTACTAGTTCCTCTTTAAAGGTTTGGTAGAATTCTGTAGTGAAGCCATCTGGTTCCGGGCTTTTCTTTTTAGGGAGATTTTGTATGGTTGATGCTGTTTCAGAACTTGATATTGGCCTGTTCAACATTTCCACTTGATTCTGGCTAAGGCTAAGTCTTGGAAGGTGACGTCCTTCCAAGTATTGGTCAATTTCCTTCAGATTTTCATATTTCTGAGAATAAAGTCTCTTGTAATATTCATTAAGGATTTTTTGAATTTCTGAGGAGTCTGTTGTTATTTTGTCTTTGTCATTTCTGATTGATGAAATTGGAGATTTTACTCTTTTTTTCCTGGTTAGGTTAGCCAAAGGTTTATCTATTTTATTGACCTTTTCAAAAAACCAATTTTTTGATTTATTGATCTGTTGTATAATTCTTTTGTCTTCAATTTCATTTAATTTCTGCTCTAATTTTGATTATTTCTTTTCTTCTACTGGGTTTGGGGTTGGAATGTTCTTTCTTTTTCAGTTGCTTGAGATGTCCCATTAAGTTGTTAACTTCCTCTCTTTCTGTTCTCTTGAGGAAGGAGACTTTACCTCTTTCATGTTTACATGGATGGAGCTGGAACATATTCTTCATAGTAAAGTATTTCAAGAATGGAAGAAAAATTATCCAATGTCCTCAGCTCTACTATGAAGCTAATTTATGGCTTTCATATGAAAGCTATAACCCAGTTATAACCTAAGAATATGGGGAAGGGGGAGAGGGAGTGGAGGGAAGGGGGAGGATGGGCGGAGGGAAAGTGATTGGTGGGACTACACCTGTGGTGCATCTTATAAGGGTACATGTGAAACTTAGTAAATGTAGAATATAAATGTCTTAACACAATAACTAAGACAATGCCAGGAAGGCTATGTTAACCAGTGTGATGAAAATGTGTCAAACGGTGTATAAAACCAGTGCCCCATGATCGCATTAATGTACATAGGTATGATTTAATTAAAAAAAAAAATAGAGTCTTCCTCATGAAAAAAAAAAAGAAAACAGAGAAGGGAAAAATGATTTAGAATGTTGTTTATTTCAGGCAAGACATGATTGTGAACTGGCCCAGGTAGTGTTCCTGAAGATAGAGAGAACTGGAAATATTTAAAACTTCCTTGTGGGGTGGAATTGGTGCAGTTTGCTGAGCTACGGGCTGTGGGGATTGGTGGAGAAGTACAGGATGAAGTGTTGGGGGTTTAGTTGGATGGTAGCATTATTCACTGGGAGGTAAAATGCAGAAGGAATTTTTTTTTTCTTTTGCTTTGGTGCTTTGGAAATGAATATGTTTTGGACATGTTGAGTTAGAATCTATTGAATTGGAGCTATCTAGATAGCAGACATAGGTCAGTAGACGAGCTTAAAGTGGAGACTTTTGGGGCCATCTTATGGTAGTTGGAATCATGGGCATACATTAAATGGTACAAGGAAAGAGATTAGAATGAAATAGTCATCAAACTTTCATAGAAAGTCTAGAACGCCAATGTTGAAAGGACAGAAAGAAGATGGAGAAGGCTGCAGAAGACACTGAGCAGCAGTGGGCCTAGGTTTCTGTCATGATGAAGGCCAATTCCCTTCTCTTAGCTAAGCTGTGTGCTGAGCCTTCAGAAGGAAACATTGAGACCACTGCCTTTTAATCTTGTCAGGGTGTGCATGGCTCATTTGATAACAGGCTGAACCCTGTTTTGCCACAGTAGAAGCCTATGTAGGGAGTGGAGAGAAAGAGACCAGGTAGACATTACATTGACTTCAATAATTACCTTCTGAGAGGTTGGAAGGTTGTGGGAGCCCAGCACACCCAGCAATAGGTCTCTTGCTTTCCTAGGGACACCACATGGAATTTCCTACCGTCTCCCCCATTCTCTTGAATAGACTAAATAGCAAACATGATTTCTTAACATGAAGTGATTTTCAAAATTAAATTACAGAGGTTGCATATTCTTTTCCTAGGTATCCATTGTGTGACCTTTTTGAGGGAGCCATGCAGAACTTTGATGCTTAGTAGGAATAATGCCTACTCTTCCCTCATGTGACTCCCATACACATTTTCCAGGAGATCAATCACTACATGTAGATTGTTGATGGGCTTCGCAGGGTCTTAGACCCTATGGTGGGGACTACTCTAAGATTTTCCCCCAATACCAGCAGAATGTGGTATTAAGAACACCAGGGCAGGAGAGGAAATTAAGGAAAGAACAACTGTGTCATATATGACGGTAAAGCTAAGAAAAGGGTTTAAAGATGTCATTAGATTAAGAACAGAAGTATTTGCTGATCGTGGTAAAAGCAAACAGATTGCAGGTGGGTGGAGGCATGTGGGAGGTGAGGAAACGGAGAAAGAGTGGAGGCAACGTTTTTTTAGCAGTGTGGTTGAGGAGAGGAGGCGAGACACGGGGCAGAGGCTGTGCAGCGTTCTAACTATCAGCGAGGCTGTTATTTTTAAAGATTGCATTGAACTTCTCACTGTTCTCTGAACGTGTCATTATCTTTAACTACTCTCTGGCCTTGCATATGTTATTTTTTGTCTGTTCTTATTATGCTTTACTCCTCCTTTGCCAACTGAAGATCTTTTATTTATTCAAGGCCAAGCTCAAATTTTGTTTTCTTTGATTTTTTTTCTAGATCATCCTATGGAGTCAGCCCTACCACACAGGTTTATATTTTCATATGACATAGTACACTGGATTATCAAAGTCTTCCCCTGTCTGTCTTTTTTACCACAACCTGACCTACTGGAAGGAGTGGCTTATGTCCGTTGCTTTCAGCAAAATTGTCTGTGAAATTGTTGGGAGCTGAATAACATAAGCTTTGCCCTCATGTTGCCCATAGGGTAGTAGGAGAAAGCTAAGAAAAATTATTAATTTTAAAGAGGGTGATAATGCTCTTATTGAAGTATTTGTGGATTAATATGATATCAGAGAGAGAGAGAATATGGTGGTCGATACTGAGTTTGGGAAGGTTTTTGAGAAAAAGAAGATAGCTGAGAAGAATAAATAAGGGTTGGCCAGCTATAAAATGGAAAGAGAGTGTGTTGGCACAAATCGAAAGAGCTTGTAGACTTTAGTAAAATAAGAAAGTTTAGTGTGAGTGGACCCTGGAATACTCTTAGGGATTTTGAGAGAGATGAGTCTGGAAAAGTACTCAGAGCCAGGTCATGAAGAGTATTATAACTAATTGCTCCCCCAAAGCCACAGAAGTAAAAGTAAAGCCCAAGGAAAACCTTAATGCATAGTTGATGTATGTTACTAGAGGACTTACTGCAGAGGGCTCCCTGAGGTACTGGCCCTGTGGCAGGCGATCAGACAAGCCCCATAGAGCCCCCTGCCCTTCCTGGAGACATCCTTTGTGACTCACTAACAGGCCTAAGGCTGCAAAACCTCCCTACAGATGCTCAATACACAGAACAAACCACTGGAGTCTCTCTGGTTCTTGTCTCTGATTAACAGACCCTTTATCTTAAGCATTTCCTTTCACTGATTGCTGATCTTTTAGACAAAGCCTAACTCTTTCAGCCAATTGTCAGCTAAAAATCTTATAAATCATCTATAACCTGTAAGCTCCCCTCTCCTGGAGGAGTCCCAGCTTTTTGGGCCAAACCAATATAATGTTTTCCACTTATTGATTTGCGACCTCACCTGTAATTTTTGTCTCCCTAAAAGGTATAAAACCAAACTATAACCCCACTGTGAGTTCACTTGCTCAAGGATTTTTGGGTGGTGCTCTAGGTCATAGTCCTCAAATTTTGCTCAAAATTAAACCCGATTAAATTATTTTATATAGGAAGGCTTCTTTTCTGTCAACACTTCGTTATTTTAAAATAACTGTGTTTTCTCTCTATGTGTTTACCAGAAATAGCTGACTGGTATTAGCTAGACTTGAGATGCTACCATTTGAACTCTGATTTAATTTGCATTTCCCAGCAGTGATTCAGGAGCCAGGAGAGGGAGAGTTTTACTGTATTCTCTGTTCATCCAACTCATTGCCTTCTCCAGGCTCCAGTTTTGAACTTTTACGGCCTTTCAGCACTGCATGGCATTGTTGACCTCTATATGCTCCTTAAATTTCTTTCCGTTTGTTACTTTTTTCTCCCTTTACTTTGTGTGGTTGTTCTTTTATGATTCCTCCTAATTTTTTAGAATTCCTTCCTAATCTATTTTCATCAGTTCATCATGTAGGATCTATGTATGTTAACCTCTTACATCCTCATCACTTTAACTACCACTGCCGAGAGCAATATAGACTGGGAATATGTGCAGTATTAGTAATCACAATAAATATAAATGGACTGAATTATCATGAAGAAATGGAGATGACCAAATTGGACAAAAAAATCTCTGAAGTAATATTCAAAAAATTATAAAGAATTGATATCTTAACAGACTATATTCTCTTATTGCTGCAACTGCAGTAAAATTAAACATCAGTGACAATATAAGTAAAAAAAAAAACTCAATACATTTGGAAATATAAAAACACAGTTTACAATAGTGTGTCCTATGTAAGAAAAAACATAATGGAAGTTGTAAAATATATTTAGGCTGGGTGTGAAAAATTTTTTACAGTATCTTCCTAGCATTGTGGGAGGCTGAGACAGGAGAATCACTTGAGCCGAGGAGCTCTAGGCGGCAATGAGCTGTGGTTGTACTATTGCACTCCAGCCTGGGTGACAGAGGGAGACCCTAAATCCCTTACAAAAATTAATTTAAAAAATCTTCAGCTATGCAGCCATGAAAAGAGATGGAGACGTTACATTTTTTATGTTTTACCTGGATGGGGTTAAAACACATTCTTCTTAGTAAAGTATCACAAGAATGGAAAAATAAATATCCAATGTACTCAATATTAATATAAACCAATATATAAATAATTGTATACTCACATGAACAATAAAACACAAATATAGTCTAGTATGGGGGCAGGAGGGAGGACAATTGTCAGAAGGAAAGAGGACATCAGGGATCTCACCTGATGGGCACAATGGGTGGGTGGAGAATACGCCCCCTAGAACTTTACCTTGGCAGTGAGAACAATATAATCTAAAAATTTGTACTCTTATATTAATTTGAAATTAAAAAAACAAACAAAAAATCTTCAACTTAATGAAAATAAAACTATGAATAAAAACTTATTTTACAACTATTGTGATAATAAGATTAGAATTAAATAGGAGTAGGTCAACAATGGAAGAAATACAAACCAGAAATAGATCCACCCCTGTCTGGACATTATATACAAGATAGAAATTGCATTGCACGTCTGTGAAGAAAGATGGATCATTCAATAAATGATGCTGGCAAAGCTGGTTTTCCATTTGAAAAAAAAAATTAAAGTTTGGCTTCTGTCTTAATCATATTCAGTGATCCCAGGTGGATATAAAAAACTTAATGCGAAAAGCAGAACTTTAACTTCTGTAGAAGAAATAAACAGTAATATATTTATGATATTTTAGATATCTTTATGTTGTTATTGAGTTGTGTATTTTTTCAGAAAGTGTTGATCTATAGAACATATAGTGAATTTCCATAACTTGGTAAGACAACCAGAAAGAATCAGAGTATATAAAATGAACAGGTAATTCATAGAGGTTAAAAACTAGCATTTTTAATAAAGATATGAAAATGTAATGTTTTTAAAGATGTAGAGAAATCCCCGTGGTAGTACTGTGAACCATTTCACACTAATCATAATGGCTAAAATGAAATTTTCTATTACCAAATTGTAGAGAAACAAAATAGTCAGACACTTCTAGTAAGAATAGAAATTTACACATTTCTTGGGATTTTGATTTAACAATGCCTTGTCATTTTAAAGATGTACGTACAAAAATTGCAGTAATCCCAGTTGTAGAATTAGTCTAGGGCAATGATAAGCATACTATAGTCCATTGGCCAGATTTTGCCAGCTGCAGGATTTTGTGAACAAAGTTTTATTGGAACGTAGCCGTGCTCACACTCATTTATGCAGACGATGGTTGATTTCATGCTTCTAGCAGAGCTGCGTAGTTGTGACACTGACCATGTGGCCTACAAGTCCAGAAATGTTTATTAACTAGCCCTTTGTGAAAAATTGTTTTGCCCTCCGGTCTAGAGTAACTCACAGCTTTGTGTGATAAGTGTTGAACGAGACTTCTCATAGTAATATTACTTGTGACAGTGCAAAATTAGAAATAAGAAAAATAGTTGAAGACAAGGAAAAACGATGACGTTTTTGACGTAGTATGAAATGGTCTTCCAGTATAAAGTAGTGAGAATGCATCACCTCAACAGATTATATTGCTGTGAATAAATCTCAATAAACTCACTGAAAATTCAAGTGTCAGAGAAATAAACATGGTATAAAAACTTTTATATTAATATTTAAAATGTGACACACACATACTCTGGTTTCTCTTCAGATTGTATAAATCTGTTGCCTTTTAAAATGTGACACACAACACGTGTATTTCAGAGTAAATGTACGCATGGGAATGATAAATATCAAAGTCAAGGTAACTATTTCCCCCAGGAGTAGGGAACCATGATTGAGAAGTTATAAACCAAAAGGGAGGGCTTCAGCAATATTTGTGACGACATTTCTGCTAGGTGATAGGTTTAAGATGTTTCTAATATTCTTTATACATACACATCTGTCTTAAAGTAAAATAAAACACAAAAGAAAACCATGGTCCCTTTCTTGAAGATCTGTAAGCTAGTTGGGAGGTAGAGAAGCAATCATATTATCACAATATATGATCTTGCAGGAATAGAGAACTTTATACAAAGAGAACTGACTATGTTCTTTCCAGATATTCAGAGGAACTGGGCAGCTAATTCTGAGCAATGGCAAGGAGTGGGGATTCATAAAATTGCTGAGAGCATGGTGTAAGTTTGCAGGTGCGAGTGGGGGGAAAAGACCTAGACCACGTTGGGTAGATGGGCAGGACGTGCCTGGGATGCTGTGAGTGCTCAAAGACAGTGTTCCCGGAAAGAATTTGTAAAAGAGATCACCTGGACCTTTCTGTTTGTAAACTTTAAGCATCTCCCTTGCACCAGGGTGCTAGGAAATGACTGCCATAGCAACAGCTTCTGAAGCACAGAATACACAACCTCATTTTATACAAATGGAAAATAGAATTTGAAGTGTTATAAAAAGTTGCAAAATGCACTCAGTTTGCTTGGAAAAGTTAATATCGTATGTTAGGTTTAGATTTGAGGGGCCTCAATTAGGAAGAAATACTTGCATAAAAACTTACCGTAGTGCAAAGACTAAAAGATAAGACTACTAATCTTTTCATTCAGTGTTTTTTTTCTTTTGAGTTTCACTTAGATAAAATTAAGCATATATATATAGATAGATAGATGTGTGTATACACACAATATATATAACTAAACAGAACACATGTATATTATCTAAAGGGAATCTATATAATATATAATATATATATATATACACATACATATATATGTATGTATCTCCACCACAAAGAATGAGGTTGGGTTGGATTGTGGAAGTTTTTCCTAATGATTATCATCCCAGAGCCACTGTTCATTTCCTATTCACAACCCATTGCCTATGGTTGGCATTTGTTATTATCATAATTGATTTAATTTTTGAGGGGTTATTGGGAATCATTTACTTGATTCGCATTTGTACAATGATCTGCCATTTCATAAGTATTTTTTAATCTGTACGTTTTTACAAATGTAATTTTAGTTTGGAGAAATTGCCAGTTACTTCAGTGTTTATTTTCAAAGCATAATGAGTGTGGCTTCATGCTCAAAGGACGGTTTCTGAATTTCCAGTCTCTGGTGTGTGATTGGACATTTTAATTGTTTATAATGTAAGTGTTTAAAGAAATGACATTGACAAAAGTTTTCACATTTAATAGGTTGTAAATATTAATCACAGTGGTATATCTCGTATATCTCATGTAAAATGTACACATTCTCTTAAAATGATAGAGATAGAAAAATAGAGACCTAGGAAGCTAGATGAGAGAGAGAAAGCGAGCTTCAGCTAAGTTAAGTTTTGGAGAAGAATAATAGAGAAATTGATCGCTTGCTAGTCTGTATAAATTTTTTAAGGTACTTTTTCAAAATAAGATACAGATAGCTATGAGAAATGTGAAAAATTCTCAACATTGTTAATCATTAGATACATGCAGATTAAAACCACATATTGTCTTTTATCAGTCCGAATGGTTATTATTAAAAAGTCCAAAGAACCCAAAACAAAACAACAGACGTCTGAGAGGAGGTGAGAAAAGGGAATGCCTGTCCACTGTTCATACTAATGAAAATTGGTACAACCGCTATTGAAGAAGAGTATGAGGATTTTTCAAATAACTAAAAATGGAACTACCATTCAATCCAGCAATCCCACTACTGGGTATATACCTAAAAAGAAATCATTATAAGAAAAAATACTGGTACTTTTATGTGTATCACAGCATTGTTCCTAGTAGCAAAAAGATGGAATTAACCTAAATGTCCATCAAAGGATGATTAGATAAAGAAGAAGTGATATTACTTGTATGTGTGTAGCACACACTCACAATGAAATGCTGTTCAGTCATGAAAAGAATGAGTAATAATGTCTTTTGCAGCAAAATAAATGGAATTGGGGGTTGTTAAATGAAACAACTCAGATAGAGAAAGTCAAATACCATGTTTTCCCTTATAAGTGGGAGCTAACTAACGTGTTCCTATATGGACGCAGAGTTTGGAACAAGAGCCACCGTAGTGTGGGAGTGGGGACAGTGGTGAGGGCTGGGAAACTGCTTAGTGAGTACAATGCCCACTGCTTGGTTGATGGTTTCATTGATTGCAGAATTCAAGACAACACAATGTCCATGTAACAAAACTGCACTTGTACCCAAAATTTATACAAATGATTTTAAAAATATATTTTAACATAAGGGAGATTCTTTGCAAAAACTTAGTTGTAACACAAGTACTTTATAAGTTATTAGAATACTGTTCATTTTTTTCTTTTTTTTTTTCCTTTTTTATTGGTTGTGATTCATTGAGGGTGCAAAGAATTAAATTACACTGATTGCATTTGTTAGGTAAAGTCCCTCTTATAATTATGTCCTGCCCCCAGAGTTGTACCATACACCATAACTCCCCATCCTCCCCTCGGCTCTACCCACACCCTTCTTCCCCTAGACCCCACCTTGCATTAGTTCATCCGCTGCCTTCATATTAGGATTGAGTGCATTGGATTCTTGTTGCTCAATTCTTGTGAAGCTTTACTAAGAAGAATGTGTTTCAACTCCATCTAGGTTAATACAAAAGATGTAAAGTCTCCATCTTTAATGGCTTCATAGTATTCCGTCACTGAAGTCATCACCCCTACCACATCCTTGCTAACAATACGATCTCTCACCATGATTTTAGGAATTAAGAACAAAATACCTTTTACGGTTTCTGTGGCAACAGGAAATGAAAACATAAATCTGGCAGTGTTTAACTGTAGTTTCTTTTTCTTCTCCTTTCTTTAAAAATGTTTATTTTCTTGTTTGTTTATTCCTACTAGGAAGGCTGCTTGCTCATTTTTCCTGGAAATAAACTATTTGAAACAGTCCACTCAGACCTTGCCCTCCACAAACAATCCTAAGCTACAGGATGCTATAAAGAAGTTTGACTGAGACTTTGTCCAGGGAAAAGCAGCCAGATAAATTTATTTTTCATTTCACAAGACTATGTATCTAATTGTATGAATACACAGACTTTATCCCGTTGTAAGTGGCCGTATGTATCAATAAGCTGAAAGAGTGGTCTTTCTGATTCAACATTTACTTTTCTCAATATAGCTCGCTTGTTTTCACGGTATTTAAAATATTATTTTCATTGGAATTGTATAGTGTACTTCTGCTTCTCACTGTATTTTTGAAGGAATGCTATTTTGTATTTTAGGAATATACAATAGATGTTTTCTTTCGACAAAGATGGAAAGATGAACGTTTAAAATTTAAAGGTCCTATGAACATTCTTCGACTTAACAATTTAATGGCTAGTAAAATCTGGACTCCAGATACCTTCTTTCACAATGGGAAGAAATCAGTCGCTCATAATATGACAATGCCAAATAAGCTGCTTCGAATCCAGGATGACGGCACTCTCCTGTACACAATGAGGTATGATTTTAGATTTGGTATGTTGCCTTTCTACACTGAAAAATCCATGTATTAAACAACCAGCCAATGCGGTTGTTAAAGATCAGCACAGTTGAGCATTTTCCTAACAGAATATTGAAGTACTTACAATATGTTTTGCAAATACTTGGATTAAAAATACATGTAAGGTAGCATAGATGAGTTTGAGAATTGGCTTAATTATGAAGAATTTATGTTTTTGGTTATTCGTCATACTGCATTTTAATTAAGCACAGTTTTAATACTAATAACTTGAATTTGGTTTATACCAGCACGAAGTTTTATTTTCAAGATCTTATCAGATATCCCATCAAAAACTTCAAGTGCTTTTAAGTAGCACTATACTTAATTTAATATTTTAATCCTCTTTATGAAGATACTGTAAAAAATAAAAAAATCAGAGATACAGGCTTTATTTAATAATACAATACATAGGATACTGTAAATATGTTTTAGATTGAAGCATATAAAATTCCCATTTTGTAAATCTGAAGTATCACATATCAGTAATTTCATATGACTCAGTTTTAATGAAATTATAACCAGGTGTTGATTCTAACATCTGTTGCATTTTAACTATGTTTATGAGTTACTCAAGCTAAGTTACTTGTACTATGTAAGAAAAAAACCCCACAAATCTAGTAAAATGATGTATTGTCTATAGTTAAAACATTTAATAAAAGATTAAAGGCATGAATAATTGTCGTCAGCATCATACTAGGAATAGGCAGGTAACTACATTGCAGATATTTGATAAGCAATTTCACAAGTGCTGGATTTCAGTTATTTAAGAAGGGACAATAATGCTGTTTACAGACAATAATGCTCCTGAAATGAGCAACAGAGCTAATGAAACATGCAATAATCTATTTCTGATCTTTAAAGGAAAATATCTTAAGGGCTAATTACTAAATAAATGTCCATTGCCTAAAATCAGAAGTGTTGGCTCTTCTCTCTGCTTCCCTCTCTGAATCTTGCAATATGTTCATATGCAGTGACTCTGCTGCTTTGATCATTCCTATGAACAAAGGCAGTGATTGGAAACTTGAGATTTAAGTAAAATATGGGTACAAAGCATAGAGAAGACATATAAATTGTTGGCCAGCTTTGCTTGGCTCATCATGATGGATTCTTTGACTTACCCACTTTGCCTTTTTGGGAAATGAAATAATTGGAAGCTTTCTTTATAACAAATGGGCTATGATTGCTTTTTATTGTGATCATGCAGACACAGAGAAATACTTACTTAACATTCATAATTTACCTAATAATCTCATATCAACAGGTTATTTCTGGGAGATATATCTTATATGTATTTATACCTATTTCAATATTTATATCTGTGTATATACACACAGAATATGGTACTCCTTCACAGTTTTCATATTTTTGAAGGGAGCTCTTTGGAACTAATATTGAATTCTTATATCTTTTTAAAATTGATGAAGTGATGGAGCAAATGGCATCATTTCATGATTTTTTTCATAAGAGTTCAAATTTCATAGAAAGGTTAATGAGAAAAAAGCCCTTGAAAATACATATATATGCATATATAACTTGTTTTTAACGAACAACAGACGGTAGGATGCCTTTAACATATTTCAATAACTATTACTGTTATATATGCTCTGATTTTATATATGTCGGTGTCTTCAGAGGGATCACCTAAGTGTGAAAGAACGAGCAGGTATTTAAGTAGAATTAGCCTACTAGGATGCTGTAACGGAGGCTCTACACAGCCTTAATTCTGTTGACATAGTGACCAGTGATTTTTCTTGACTTGCCAATTTGCTTAAACGAAGAGTGGCCTTTTGACTTTTAGGCTTACAGTCCAAGCTGAATGTCCAATGCACTTGGAGGATTTTCCAATGGACGCTCATTCGTGTCCTCTGAAATTTGGCAGCTGTAAGTAAAGGAATGGAGATGCATGTTTTGTGTGGATGATGTGAGGACAGCCGGCAGCCCTGTGCAGTTGTACAGTTCTTCATGTTATGGAATTCTTATACTTGCTCGTGAAGAAACAGAAGTGAAAGACATGCTGATTGCCTTTAAGGAACTAATTGGCTCGCCCTGTGGCTCTCTCAAGTATCATTATATTTTAGTCTAGGGTATTTAAATGATCACGTATTTTACTGCTAATAGAGAACGTTATGTGTTTTAGTACATGTAAAAAATTAGACCAGGAGTTCCTTGAAGGTTGGGACTGTAATTTACGTTCTTTACCAAGTGCTAGACCATTAAAACTGCAAAATGATTTTTTATCAACTAAGAATAAATTGTAAAGGACAGATTCTATTGTTTATTAAAGTGGCAATCAGCCTGTTGCAAATGGCAAACACAAAACTAGAGTCAGTGCCGTTGTCTCTCTCCTGTCTAACGAATAGAAGGGATTTTTGTTTCATTTTTTAAAATAAAATTGAAGGAAGTGAGGTAGCTGGATTGCTACATGCAGACGCTTTTTGTGCACATAGAACAATTCAGAAGGACTCCAAGCCGCTGGCCATTCTTGAGGTCACTGCACTTAAATCTTGTATGTCAGGCAGAAGCATTCACACTTCCGGAGTTATTGAAAAGGGGGAAGGTCAAGTCATCTCCCGAGGCCCACATGGTATTCCTGACAGGTTCAGAATAAATTCATGAACACAGCGAGGCAGCTTCCCTCCTGTGCAAGTGTGTCCTTTCACCCGAACTTTTTAGAGACTGTGCTCTTTCTGACACCCTCATCTTTGTCCCTTTTGGCTGTCTTTTGACTTTTTATTATCCCTGAAATAAAACTGGCTTCTCTTCATACTAGATCAAGCAAAAGAAAAGGGAAGGGTGATGTTAATATAAATGCAAAACTCTCTAATTATCTTGATCACAGTTTTGGGGAATGAGAAGTTCAGTCTTATTCGTTCTTACAAAAGGTGTCAGTTCTCAATTTTCTTTGAGAATCTGCTCTTTGTTTAACCACGGAGCCTTATTTTATTGTCATAGAAACCATCACTTCCATGCTGGCATTTCTTCCAGCATTATTTATGATAGTCAATCATGTCATACAAAGTAAACATGACTCTGTGAAAACCGCAGCAGATGTAGCAGAGGAAAACTCATTTGCATTGTGTAAGTGGCATTAAGGAGAAACTTGAAAAGCCTTGATGCTAAAGAAAGGATTTATTCAAGATGGAATAAAGATGCAAGAAGGAAAGCCATTTTATTTTTAGTGGACAAGATATTGTCATTAAGACATCAAATATAGATGATGTGATGTCTCAATTCTAAAAATGAAAGCAACTTAAAAATATTTTGAGTGAAATGTTAAAATCTCTTATAGTACATCCACAGAATAATGGCATCTTACATTTTTGAGAATATAATTTTCTGTACCCAGAGGTAATATGCACAGCACAGTTTGTCGTCAGGCATTCTCTGTTTCAGTAATTATTATGTATTTTGCTGTCTTCACATTTATTTTCTGACACAAAAAACAAGGTGTGTATTCTTTCATTTTTTTCGTTCGATGCGTAAGTATTAAAAGTACGGACACCAGTATTTCAACATAGAAAGTTTGGCAGAGGCATTCATGACAATTCATGACATTTTCTTTTACTGATTTATCCCTCTCTTACTTAAAAGCACCCCTACCCAAACAAAGACTGAATTTCTGGAACCTCATCATTGTCTTCAAATTGAAGAAACATCTTTTCTAAATGTGTGCAATTTTAGGATTACAGGTGTGAGCCACTGCTAATAGAGAACACTATGTGTTTTAGTACATATGAAAAATTAGACCAGGAGTTCCTTCACTTAGTTATGTTTTCTTTTAATCTTATTTTGGCTCACGCTTTTATATTTTTTCTTATTAACTTACTTTAAAATTTCCTGAATTGAAGTCTAAGGATATTCTGTTCATTAGCCTCCCAAAATTAATAGTTAAAAATGATTTTGGAGTATTTTTCTTTGTTAACAAATATTAAGAATCAGTAGGTAAGCATCTGTTTAATGCAACTTAGGATTCAAATGTGGTTATTTAACAGACATAAAGGTAATTATATAATTGCAGCCTAAGTTAGAGGTGGTGTTACTAATGAATTTTGTAAAGCTGACTTTCTTGCCTTTGATATTTTATTTAAGAATATTATTACAGGCCTCTTGGTTTATGTGAGTGTTAGTGCATCAGAAAGTCTCTAATCTTCTCTCTCCCTGCTACGTGTTATTTCATTAGACACAAAATCTAAAAATCATCTTTCTTATAAGTAATGAAATATAGCAATTGCCTTTTTTAAAAGACATGTGAAGAACAGTGATTTTCTTTAATAAATTGTGAGCTCTTCCCCTGATTTCTACCCACAACAGTAAATACCATAGCTAAACTATTATGTTTCTTTATTAATCTAGGAAGAATAAACTGAGAATTATTTTTCCTGTGTTCAGACACTCTACCTGGTTCTAGAAGTATAGACATGAATCAGATAGAGACCCTGCGTATCAGTTGCTCATTAATTTAGAATGTCTTCACTTAGAGTTTTATTTTCTCTTATTTATGTTTAGAAGTAACATCATAATTCAAAACTGGTATAATTGTACTTAAAAATTCATAATTTATTAAGATTCACAGCTATAGAATATTGCAAGCCTTTCTGATGTAAAGTGGCACGTGTGATGTATCCTTTTGTTCCATTAAATTCTTTGCCATTTGAAGTGTTACTAAAAGGAGGGCCAGGAGATGTATTCATAGGGGAAACAAAATAAGCCACTTGATCTGCAAATGAGTTGCTAGTTATCTACATTAGTAAATGATATTATTTAATATTCTTAGTAGACTCATTAATGATTAATGAATTGAAAATTCATTAGTAAGATAATTAGACTTTAGTAGAATTCATTCATATGCAAACATAAGAATATTTCTCTGCTATTAAAAATATATGCATATATAAATATATACATTTCTAGAATCCTATTTCAAAAATTGTTTCAATATAATTGTGGATGTCAATGAATATACGTACAAAAAAACAGTATTTTGTTGATATTTACATTTAGGAGACGTTAAAAAAACCAGATAACATTATGCAGTATGTCATTAAAAAACATAAATTCATGGCCAGGCACAGTACAGTGGCTCACACCTGTAATCCTAACATTCTGGGAGGCCGAGGCAGGCAGATTTCTTGAGATTGGGATTTTGAGATCAGCTTGAGGCAGACAGAGACACTGTCTCTACTAAAAACAAAATAGGAAAATTATCTGGATGTTGTGGCGTGTACCTGTAGCCTCAGCTAAGATTGGATTGTTTGAGCCCAAGAGTCTGAGATTGGAGTGAGCTTATATGATGCAACTGTCTGTCCAGGGCAACAGAGCAAATCTCATAAACACAAACTCATAAACCTTCATGTCCATACCAATGCTTGGACAGAAATTGATTTGTGATAATAGACTTTGGATCATGTTCAGAACTAAGACCACCCCATGGTATTAATACCATGGTATTAAAGCTGACAAATCTATTTATGGCAGAGAATTGAGATTTCCAGCATCCTGGAGAGCTACAGGCAGAGTTGTTGCCAGAGAAAACTGGCCCTTTCTCTCCCTCAATGGAAAATGTGACTGTGATGTTGAGTTTTTCTCAAGAACTGAGAGTAACTAATATCCTTAAACATTCCCATGAGTAAAAGTGTATGGAAGTTCTTCAGAAGGTCAAAAGTATAGCAAGAATTATCTGCCTATTAACTGTGGAAGGATTCTGCCTGCATGGAGAAGTCAGCTGTTCCCCATCAGGACATGCCAACAAGGCAAATACCCATGCTAGGGAGAGGCTGGGACGAGACCTGTCACCTGAGCTCCAGCTTGGAGCCGTTTCCCCTCCGCTCGGTGCCACATCCTTGGCCAACACACCAGGAAGTCACATCTGGTCTGTGTTTTGCCTCTTCCTGCAGAATCCACAATTCAACTAGAAGGCTAGAAAAGTGTCATCTAGTGATACCAGTGTGCAGTAATTTAAAAATAAACATGTTTTTAAAAGGATTTGCAACTGGATTTAATTATTTACGTATTCTGGAATAACTCATTTTTATTCTTTTAATGAAGTGTGTTGTATCATAATAGAAAAGTTGCTTAACTCTTAACTAGGCATTTATGTCCGGAAAGCAATGTAATTTTGGATTATGATTTTTATTTTGTGAGTGAATGCTATTTCTAAACAAGCTGTTTAATTGAACTTTGGGCCTCCATAACCTCTCTACTGCCACGTTTTCGTATGCTAGCATGGGACTAAGAAGGATGAGATAACCTTCTCAGGGCCCAGTGATTCTTGCAGACTCTAAAGAGCTATTTACCCTTCTCCTCTCAAAGTCGTTGGTGAAAATGTTCTCATGGTCGTGGTCGTCTTCCTTGGTTTGCAGCACACCTTTGCCGTAAAATGTGTGTGATCTTTAAGGATTAATATTTTTCAGCAAATCACAGTTTGTGGGTGATTCTTATTAAAGGGCTTAAATTTTCTTTTCTGATTCCCTACAGATGCATATACAACCTCAGAGGTCACTTATATTTGGACTTACAATGCGTCTGATTCAGTGGAGGTCGCCCCTGATGGCTCCAGGTTAAATCAATATGATCTGCTGGGCCAGTCAGTTGGGAAGGAGACTATTAAATCCAGTACAGGTTAGTAGAATGAGGCTAAAGAAAAGCTAACGCCTCAGACCATACATGGGTTAAAGTCCTTGGGAATCTGTCAGATTGCTTAAAACCTCCTGCTTTCAAGGTTCAAAACTTAGCAGCATAGAATGTGTTTGGGTGCTTTTTAGACATTCAGAATCTTAGATCCCACCTCTTACTAAATAAATGAGCATTTGCATTTTAATAAGATTCCAAGGAAATTCATATTGGTGTGAAAGATTCAGAAATGCTGTACTAAAATATACCATATATTCAAAAAGCATGTTGTGTCTTTTCAGACCAGTCAATGCCAACATTTACCTTAAAGCAAGTGATAATTCCCCTCCCTTTTCTAATTCTTTTCCCCTTATTCTGGAAAAATTATGATTGTTTGACTTTGATTTAGGGATAGTTACTACTGGCATCCTTGGGAAGCTGATTCCCTCTCTAAGGGCGACCTGCTCATTAAAACAAAACAAAACCAAAAAAACCCACAGGAGCTTTATGGATGAATTACCTTATATCTGGCAATAATTAAATTCCAAGGAGCAGAAAGGCAATAGATATGAGGATAAAATGACTGAAGCGGATGAGAACAGACGTACAACAGTGAGAAACAAAGCAATGATGGAAGGATTAAAAATGGGAAATTCCAGGCCGAGAGACCAGCCTCGGAGATGTGGCCAGTGATCACGTGTAAAGAGCCAGAGAGCTTTGAGTTAGAACAATCCAAGCAAAGGTTGAGGTTGGTACCAGTGGGGATGAGGAGTCCACACAAGCATAGTAATCCACAGACAGACAGCATTGATGAGCTCTGAATTCCCCTGGGCAATAGAATGGCCTAGAAAAAAAAAAAAAAAACTACAGGTTGAGCATCGTGAATCCCAAAATCTAAAATCTGAGGTGCTTCAAAATCTGAAGTTTCTTGAGTGTTGACATGATTGACACTCTAAGGAAATACTCATTGTAGTATTTAAGATTGCAGAGTTTAGAATTAGGGATGGTCAATGCTTAGTAATGCAAATATTCTACAACCTGGAAAAATCAGAAATCTGAAACAACTTTTCTTCCCAAACTTTTTGAATGAGAGTTATTCAGCCTGGACTATATCATGGGATATGCAATGTGAGTTTCTTTATACTATTAACATGTTCCTTTAAATACTCTTATTACACATATACCCTTGTAACTGGGTTATAGCTTTCATGTGAAAACCCTAAATTAGTTTCATAGTGGGGCTGAGTACATTGGGTACTTTTTCTTCCATTCTTGAGATACTTTACTAAGAAGAATATGTTCCAGCTCCATCCATGTAAACATGAAAGAGGTAAAGTCTCCATCTTTCTTTAAGGCTGCATAATATTCCATGGTGTACGTATACCACAATTTATTAATCCATTCGTGGATTGATGGGCACTTGGGCTTTTTCCATGACTTAGCAATTATGAATAGGGCTGCAATAAACATTCTGGTACAAATATCTTTGTTATGATGTGATTTTTGGTCTTCTGGGTATATGCCCAGTAGAGGGATTACAGGATTGAATGGCAGATCTATTTTTAGATCTCTAAGTGTTCTCCATATCTCTTTCCAAAAGGAATGTATTAATTTGCATTCCCACCAGCAGTGCAAAAGTGTTCCCTTTTCTCCACATCCACGCCAACATCTCTAGTCTTGGGATTTTGTGATGTAGGCTAGAGAATGCCAGAAAGGCTACGTTAACCAGTGTGATGAAAGTGTGTCAAACGGTCTGTGAAGCTAGTGAATGATGCCCCATGATCATATCAATGTACACAGCTGTGATTTAATAAAAAAAAAACATAAAAAATAAATAAATACTCTTGTTACGTGCTAACAAAGCCTAAAGGTAATCTAAGTGTCATGACATCCATGTGATAAATACTTTTTTTAAAAAAATCAGAATCTGTTCTATTTCTAATCTCTCCTATTTCCAAAATGTTCAAACTATTGACTGTTGCAGTTTCTTAAGCTTCTTTAATTTTTCTTCCAGGTGAATATACTGTAATGACAGCTCATTTCCATTTGAAAAGAAAAATTGGGTATTTTGTGATTCAGACATATCTGCCGTGCATCATGACTGTCATCCTCTCCCAAGTGTCATTCTGGCTTAACAGAGAATCTGTGCCCGCCAGGACAGTGTTTGGTGAGTGAAGACGCCCTCAGTAGCGCAGCACATCATGTTGTATAACATATTTGAAAGCATTCTCTCTCTTGATCCTCACCAATATGTGGACAGGGATTCTTGTTTTCACCTTACGGAACAAGGAGACGGAGGCCCCGGGAGGTAACATAGTCAGTAGCACATGGTGAATGAGGGAGATAAACAGTAATCAAATATTCAGAAAATACATCCAGTCTTCTCTCTATTAAGTGGTATTTCTCATTAACATTTGCATCTATGGTACTAAAAGGAGATTTCTTAGAGGTTTTATAGGATAACTACCACATTTCTAGGCTTTCTATGTTTGCTTTACTGTTGTTTTTAGATGAAGAAAGATGGTCTTAGAACTGTATGTTCCAGACAGAGGGAAGGAGAGCTGGAGGGGGGGGAACCTCATTCGTGTCAATTACTGTGTTTGATTTTCTTGATTAAAAGCAGGCAGGGGGGCGGCACCTGTGGCTCAGTCCGTAGGGCGCCGGCCCCATATGCCGAGGGTGGCGGGTTCAAACCCAGCCCCAGCCAAACTGCAACAAAAAAATAGCCAGGTGTTGTGGCGGGCGCCTGTTGTCCCAGATGCTCTGGAGGCTGAGGCAAGAGAATCGCTTAAGCCCAAGAGTTAGAGGTTGCTGTGAGCCACGGCACTCTACCCGAGGGCAGTACAGTGAGACTTTGTCTCTACAAAAATAAATAAATAAATAAATAAATAAAAATAAAAGCAGGCAGGGGAATTTTTTAACTGGGAGCATGGAATACCGTATTTCCAGGCTTTCTATGTTAATTTGGGTTTTGTTTTGAAATGAATGAAGATAATCTTAGTACCTTAAATAAGAGAGAAAGAAAAAGAGAAGGGTATATTACTCATACCATTATTGTATTTAATAAAAAGTTTATTTTCTTGAAAAAATAGAAGACTGTGCAGTGGATGGGGTGGGTCACTGTTTTTTGGGTATATGAATTAGTCTGAACACATTTTGTAACAATGTAGGTTACTTTTGTGTGTTTGGACCACTCATTCAATTAGGAAAGCTTTATTGAGAAGGTACTCTGACAGATACTACAACCGGCCCTGGAGATGCAAACACAAATAAAATACGGTTCCTTTTAGCTTCGTCTAGTGGACGGCAGCAGAATGACGAGAAAGAATAATGAGAAATCAAGAAAGAGGTAAATACAAGTTGTCACAGAAGATAGCAGCGTGGATCCTCTCTGGGAGAACTAATTAGGTAGCTGAGTTAACATTTGATTTAAGACTTGAAAGATGAGCAGAAGTTGCTCAGACTGATCAGACGGGACAAGAATCCTAGCCCTGCTTGGGTGCCATGGCTCACACCTGCATCCCAGCACTCTGGGAGGCCAAGGCAGGTGGATTGCTGGAGCTCAGGAGTTGGAGACCAGTCTGAGCAAGGGCGAGACCCTGTCTCTACTGAAATAAAAGGAAAAACTAGCTGGGCATCAGAGCAGGTGTCTGTACTCCCAACTACTTGGGAGAATGAGGCAAAGATGCTTGAGCCAAAGAATGAGATTGTCTCAAAAAACAAACAAAAACCCACCCCAAAAGGATAGATTGTCCAATGACATTGAGGAGTGAAAGAACATGACCTGTTTGGTGATAAGGAGCTGTTGTGTCAGTAGAAATATGGACAGAAATATAGTTTGAGGCCTAGATCATGTTAAGGGGGGAAAGAAACTGTGCAAAATAATTTAAATAGGTTTATTATGAGCTAGATGTCTGTGACTGGCCTGAGCCCATGAGCTCAAGAGGTAGTGAGAAAATGTGCCTGCAGTCCTTGGCTCACAGTTTGATCTTATATGTTCACCAAGACAGGAATTACATGTGAGATCCTGAGTAAGTTTGTGGGGAGATACACTGATTAGGCCTAAAAAGGTGGGGGCATCTCATAATAGGGATCAGAGGGTAGCAAGACACTTTGGTTTTAATCAGTGGGTTTTAAGACACTTTGATTAGTAATTAAAGAAATGAAGATTTGTCCGAAGGGTTGGAGTGTTTTAATATAAGGTAAGGATATCCATTAATCAGAGGTGAGCCACTAGACATTTACCTAATTCAAGAGAGCTGTGAAGTAATTGATGGTCTGCAGGTGTGCTTTGAGATCTGCCTTCCAGATCCTTAGGTCTGCTAACTAGTTGATATCTTATCTCAGAAAGGGAGGGGGCATGATGAGGAGTGTCTGAACCCCCTTCTCCTCCTGGCCAGAAACTCAGCTTTAAAGATTTCTGGGGTCCCTGTGGCCAAAAGAGAGTCCATTCCCTCAGCAGAGGGGTTAAGCTTTTATCTTAGTTCACAATGAAGAGTCTTATACATCATGTACTTTTATCCTATTTAGGCTGTAGCAAGCCACTGTGGCATTGTGAACCATAATAACACTCTCAGAATAAGGCCTGGTTTTTTAATAAATGCTATATAATTGTTAGCTATTATCTTTAAAAACTTTAATCATACTTTATTGAAGTATGATTAACATGTAAAAATCTGTACACATGTAATGTGTACGATTCTATGAGTATGAGAAGTAGTTTACACCTGTGAAACCATTACCACTATCGAGGTCATAGACATAGCCAGTCATCTACCAAAGTTCCCTCTAACCTCATTTATTATTATTTGGGTGTGTGGGAGTGAGTGAATAAGGATACTTAACATACAGTTTACCCTTTTAGCAAATTTTAATTATGCAGTACGGTGTTGGTAGCTATAGGCACCATCCTGGGTAGTAGATCTGTAGAATTTATTTATTTTGCCTAACTGAAGCTATTCTTATTAATATGATTCTATTTGTACTTTAGAAAGATAAGACACTTTTGCAAAGGATGAATTGGAAGATGGGAATTATCTGAGGCAGAGAGGAAATTTAGGAGGCTGCTGAAATAGTCCAGATAAGATATAGTTAGGATATTTCAAAAGAAAACAGTGCAAACCAAAGAAAAAAGAATACAATCAAAGGATGTTTTGGAGAGATAACAATGGATTTGATGAACACATATAGTAAATACAAGAAAAAAGAATAATTTAGGATGATATTTAGTTTTATTACTTGAACACACTAGGTGGATAATGTCAATAATAAAAGCAAAGGAACAGGGAGAAAAAGTAGGAAAAATGAATGTAATTTGAGTTAGGAGGATATTGAAGTTCCTTGTAATATCAATTGGATGTCCAGTAGGCCAACAGAAATAAGTGTTGGAAATATAGATTACTAAGAGGAAGCTGTTGATAAATATGGAAATCATTAGTTACTAGATAATGGAACTTTTGAATATAGAACTTATTTCCCAGACAAATTAAGTGGATAAATATGAGATCAAAGGACAGATTCCTTAAAAATATTAAAATTTCAGAATAAAAAGGAACTAATTGGAATGATCAGAAAATTATGAGGGAAAACAGGAGACAACAATGTTATAAAAAGAAAAGAGGAGAATTTCCATATCTTACAAACACACTCACAAATATATACTTTGGTAAGTCTAAAATACATTCAGTGAATTTACTAGCCTAAGATTACTGATACTAATGAATTAAATAAGAGAAGTTGCTTGTGAGTAAAAATCAGATTGAAATGGGAATAAAAGATAAAGGGAAGAAGCTGAGGAGACACCAAATTTAGAAGAAAAAGATTTAAGTAGCTGGAGAGACAGGTGGGTCATTATTATTATTATCATAATTATTGATGTAACTAATATAAAATTTTGAACAATAGAGGGACTACTTTATTACAAGCCACACTTTAGTCATTTTGCGTGTTTATTTACTGTTTATTTCTCCCATGGGGAAGATTATACAAGTAACGTCTCCTTTTTAGGGAGGAGAAATGGAGGCTATAGAATTTCATGTGTCTTGTCCAAGGCCTTGCCCAGAACTCTACTCCTCCAGTCTCAGTGTTCCTTCGACTACACTGGCTGCCTCCATGACTGTCTTTAAAGGAAAAGGTTAATTAAAAAAAAAAGGAAAGAAAAATTGGAGATAGAGAAGAGGGTGGGATTTCTGATGAGTAATTACCTAAGGAAAACACAGTAGAACCTCTGTAAGTTGACCATGCTAGGGCCCATAACAAAGTGGTCAGCATACAGAGGTGGTCAGCATAAGGAAGTAGGCCTGCTGGACTGGTCACACTGTGGCCTGTTTTCAATCTATGAGAATTGGCCCAACATAAGGAGGTGGTCAATGTAGGGAGGTGGTCAACTACAGAGGTTCTACCATACTTGGACGGGGATGGGCTGGCAAAAAAGCAGGAATCCTGCCTCTTCAAATTAGAACAAAGGAGCTCAAATGGGCTCTGTTGGTGCTTTGCTCTTTCCAAATCTTTGTCCAGCTGTTTAAAATATATATCTATTTTTATACCTTGGAAAAAAGTCGTTTCTTTTAATCATTACATTATTAGAGGAACAGATTTGCTTAGAGAGTATGCCACTGATTATAAACATGATGAAAAGTGTAAATAATCATAAGAAATATCATAGTAAGTTAAAATTACAACCAGTGTGGATAAGATGAATAGCAGAAAGGTTTTGCAGACTAGGTTTGATGGGGCGTTTTAGAAAGCCCTAAACAAACACAGGATACCTGAGAAATGGAAGAGGGGAGAGAAGGTTAGAGCACAGAGAGGAGAAAGGGCGACTTTCCTGTCAGAGTGCACCTGCCCATGAAAATGAAAACAAAACTCAGGAGCCGAGTTTAAATTCAAAGTTAATTTAGGATTATTAACATTTGTTTCTTACTACAATGTCATCCTGCTATCTTTGTACTAATATTACATGCTTACGGTCTATTTATTCTAATTTATTTCAGGACAATTGACATATTGTACATGGTACTATAGAAATTGGTTATTTTCTTTTTGTTTTAATTTTTTTTTTTTATTGTTGGGGATTCATTGAGGGTGTAAGAAACCATTTTACACTGATTGCATTTGTTAGGTAAAGTCCCTCTTGCAATCGTGTCTTGCCTCCAGAAGGTGTGGCACACACCAAGGCCCTGCCCCCCTCCCTCCTTCCCTCTCTCTGCTCTTCTTTTCCCCACCCCTCCCTCCTTCTTTCTCTCTCTGCTCTCCCCTTCCCTCACCCCCACCGTGTCATTAATTGTCATTAATTGTCCTCATATCAAAATTGAGTACATAGGATTCATGCTTCTCCATTCTTGTGATGCTTTACTAAGAATAATGTTTTCCACTTCCATCAAGGTTAATACAAAGGCTGTAAAGTCTCCATTTTTTTTAATGGCTGAATAGAATTCTATGGTATACATACACCACAGCTTGTTAATCCATTCCTGGGTTGGTGGGCATTTAGGCGGTTTCTACATTTTGGTGATTGTAAATTGAGCTGCAATAAACAGTCTAGTACAAGTGTCCTAGATAAACAATCCTTATGATAAAGGATTTTTTTCCTTCTGGGTAGATGCCCAGTAATGGGATTGCAGGATCAAATGGGAGGTCTAGCTTGAGTGCTTTGAGGTTTCTCCATACTTCCTTCCAGAAAGGTTGTACTAGTTTGCAGTCCCACCAGCAGTGTAAAAGTGTTCCCTTCTCTCCACGTCCAAGCCAGCATCTGCAGTTTTGAGATTTTGTGATGTGGGCGATTCTCACTTGGGTCAGATGGTATCTCAGGGTGGTTTTGATTTGCATTTCTCTAATAATTAGGGATGATGAGCATTTTTTCATATGTTTGTTAGCCATTTGTCTGTCATCTTTAGAGAAGGTTCTATTCATGTCTCTTGCCCGTTGATATATGGGATTATTGGGTTTTTCATGTGGATTAATTTGAGTTCTCTATAGATGCTAGTTATCAAGCTTTTGTCTGATTCAAAATATGCAAATATCCTTTCCCATTGTGTAGGTTGTCTATTTGCTTTGGTTGTTGTCTCCTTAGCAGTACAGAAGCTTTTCAGTTTAATGAAGTCCCATTTGTTTATTTTTGTTGTTGTTGCAATTGCCATGGCAGTCTTCTTCATGAAGTCTTTCCCCAGGCTGATATCTTCCAGTGTTTTTCAGAAATTAGTTATTTTCTTAAAGCTTTATTCAGTTTTCTGTGCTCAGTGAATAAAGATTCAAGGATTACATAGAAAATTCCAAGAGAATAATAGTCATCAATTTGATATGATATACAATTTTTAAGATGAAATACATGTGATATATTAATACATTGATTTTTACCGGTTAATGCACTAAAACGGTTGAGCAAAGCTCCCCCGCCATTGTTTTCTTATAGTCCTTTGTAAACATTCATATTATGACACTAATTACATTTCACTACAGATATTCTGTTTACATACACCTATTGTTCTTTATACAAAGAATTTCTTCATATACTTATGAATGTAGTGCTTGGAACATTTTAAGTGCCATAAAATATAAGGTAATTGGGTTGAGGAATAAATAACAAATTCATCTATAACAATGTACAATTCTTCCACGTTAAATTCACTAAAAAGCAATATCACAAAGTAAGAATATGTTCAATTCTAAGCATCAACAAATCTGTTTCTACTATTTTGAGTACAAAAAAAAAAATTAAGCCCACATGCACTCATGCACATACAGAATTATAAGACTTGCCTCTGTTAAGAACAACATATGTTAGGAGTATTAAAAGAACATGTAGGAAAATGAATAAAGAACATTAGCAAAGAAACAAGCACAATTACAGATAACTAATTTTGGAATAATAAAAATGCCAAACAAGAAAACACAGAAGAGATTGCGAAAGCAAAATACCACAACCCAACTGAAGCAGTTACACAAACTTGGCAAGTTCACATCCAAGTTTTCAGAAGAGATATCTATTAACATTAGGCTATAAAACAATTCTCCATACATTTAAAAAGATCAAAATCATAGAAATTCTCTTCTCGCAACACATTGGAATGAAGTTAGAAATAATAGCATGATGAAACCCAGAAGAATTACCAATATGTGGAAATTAAAGAACAGTTTTATATAACCAATGGCAAAATAATTACTCACCAGAGAAATTATGAAATACTTTGAGACGTATTACATGAAAACACAGTAAACCAAAACTATGGGAAGCAGTGAAAATGGGACAAAGAGAAAAATTTATAACTGTAAATGTCTACATTAAAAAATAAAAAAGACCTGAAATAAATAACTTAGCTTTGCACCTTAAAGCTACAATCTTAAAGATTTACATCTTTTCTGTTCTTAACAGAAAAATAAGAACAAACACTGAACACCAGCAGAGGATATTAAATAATAAAGATTAGAGCAGAGATAAATGAAATAGAGAATAGAAAAACAAGGGGGTCAACAAAACCAAAAGTTGGTTCCTTTAAAATATCAGCACAATTGAAAAGTTTTAGATAGACTAAAAAAAAAAGCTCAAAAACTAAAATCTGAAATGGAAGTAGAGACATTACTGGCAGACTTGCATACATTTTAAAATATATAAGATAATAATACAGTAGTTGTGCACCAGCAAATTAGATAACCTTGATGAAATGTATACGTTACTAGAAAAATACCAATTAACAAATGAGACGAAATGCAATAGAAAGTCAGTGGTGAATTCTAGCAAATATTTATAGAAGGTTAACATCAATCATCTTTCAAACTCCTCCAAAAAATAGAAGATGGAAGAATAATTTGTAACACATTCTATGTGGCTTGTATAACCCTCATGGCCAAATCCAGACAAAAATCCAACAAAAAAAGAATTAGAGACCAAAACGCCTTAGGATTATAAATTTAAAAAAATTCTTAAGAAAACACTAGCAAAGTAAATCGAACCAGACAATAAAATATTATATACCATGACCAAATGGTTGGCATTGAATTTGTAAATCAAGGGTTTCCGAGGATTTTTAGGCAGAGGGATCTCCTTAGATATCTATTTTAAACTTGGCAAATTATCGAATCAAAACAAACCAAAAAATACCTGATGTGCCCAAAATAACTAATTCAGATGATTTGGAAAATAAGGTTGCCTGATTGCAGAGAATAAATAATACAGAAAAATAGGGAATCATTATATAACAATGAAAAACAAAGTAAATCAATGGGGTAGAAGGAATATTCCAGGATGACTTAAGTTTCTGTAACAAATCAGATAAAATAAAATCATCAATTATTTGTTCAATAAAAATTGCAAAGAAAATAAAATACTGCATTGAGATAAATAAAAATTGCATAGCAAATGGCATATGGTTAAGTATTTTAAAAGAAGCCAGTAGAAGACTGTACTTATCCAAGCACAGAGATGAGATAAATGGATCAATAAATACTTAACTTTGAATCAACAGAAGATTGTAGTGTCGAGGCTTCCAGGTTGAACTTTAAAAAATGTACAAAATTTTTTAAAAATTGGTAAGAAGTAAAAAAACATATATATATATATATATAACTTAAAATATAGAGTATATTTTAATGTGTGACTGTTGTATGAATTATTTACAAAATAGATTTAAGGACTTAAATGCATTCTTAGCATTATCTTTACAAGTTGTTCTTTGTAATGTTAATAATAAATATTCCATGTGAGAGTGTGTTTGTTGTGTTATGGATGGAGGATAAGTCAAGGATAACCCATAAAAAGATAACCTGGCTGAAAGGCAGCTTGAAGGTGGCTTCCCTTCTCACTTCACCCTCCACTGTTTTCTGCTTTCTTGTGACGAAGTTGCACAGCAGTTACCTAAGCAAAGTTTCTGCACTCCTTAAATGTCTCACTTTAAATTCACAGTCAGGTTTACAATCTGTCTCCCTAGTGAGAAATCATTAAATCATCTGTTCTCCCCCAGTCCAAGGATTTGTGTTGTGGTGGGTAATTCACCCAAGTCTAAAAAAAAAAAAATCTGCTACTTTAATGAAGTAATATACCCCGAGAAGAGACATGTCGAATTTTTCAGCCTTTGAGGTTTGACCTTTTTGCTGTGAAGAGAAGAAAAAAATAAAGAGAACAAATAAGATAGTGGGCAGAGAAGTTGAAATTAGAATGTGCATTTCTTGATATTGAGACTATTGCTCCATTATATTGAGTTTTATCTGTTCCTTTTTGGTGTATTGCATTTACTTTGTGGTTACGTGGAGCCAGAGTGATGTCTTTCAAAGATACTAATTCAGAGGGACTGCCTTTGTACCTTGTGATGATAAAAGACTCCTTTGACTGTGAGTGTTTATGCAATATATTCAACACCAACTTACTAAGCATTTATTTTCTAGGCTGCTCTATAGCCTTGGGATACATCCCTGAACAAAAATCAAGCACAACTCCCTTCATGATAAGGTATTTGCTCCCTGTTGCAATAAAGAAAGCACTTGGGAAAACTTACACCTTAGATGTTGTGCATTCCAGGCTCCTGAGAAGACAGTGTATTCACAGTGTAAAAAACTCTTTTTTTTATACACACAGCTTATTTTGTGAAATTGTGGCTTCTGTTCATTTTACTTGCTTAACAACCTCTAAAACTTTATATGAATTAAAAAACATGAGGAATTTTCCAATAATTATCTCTATATTTGAAGTCAAATTATACTTTGAATTTCAGATAGTTTACATAATGTACTTTTACTTGGTCTTAAGTATATTAAGTAATAACAGAGTTTTTTTCTATTAAAAAAGTAAAATCAGTTACCACATATGCATTTGGTAAATGACTTTAGAGAGTTCAAGTATTTCTTGTTGCATACAAAGTTCAAGGCATATGCAAGGATCTTGGGATCTTTGCATGTTTTGGATTACTTTTCTCCTTAGTTTCACAGGTTTTCTTGCTTTAATTTGACTTTTTATACCAAAGAACCCAAACATAGTGGCTTAAATACGTAAGAACCACCCCCCACCATGTAAAGAAAGTCTGCACATAGGTGGTCCAAGGCTGGTATGATGGAGTGATGGACATCAGGCACTCAACTCTTTTTATCTTCTGCTTTGATATCCTTTGCTTATGGTTTTGCCTCATAGGCTGAAAAGGCTGTTGATGCTCCAGCCATTACACTCATATTCTAGGAAATAGGAAGAAGGAAGTGAGTATAAAAGACCATGTTTAGCTCTCTGCCATGTAATAACCTTTTCCAAAAGTCCTGCCCAATAAGCTCCATCCATCATGTGCTTTTATAAAGTGCTAAGAGAGTCTCAGGAAGTGCCATCCCTGAATGAATTAATTCAGTGTTATAATATTGCATTTTGATTTTTTGTTAGTTTGTTAGCTAGCAATTTCTGCCACAATGAGAAAACTGATGCCACAAAGTCTAATCTTTTTCAATAATTGAAAAAAGTGATGGAAAAATTCTAATGTTTGGTAAAACTGGGGTTTGTATTCTTAAATTGGCAACCCTATACTGGAAGTGAGTAGCAGCAGTCCCCTTAAGACATCTAGGGTCTAGTTGCCACAGACCTTTTCACTGTTGCTCACCACCTTACCCATTTATTTTTCCTGTCTTGTCCCTGTGGACATCTGAATTTTCAGCCAGCAGACATAGAAAGGGTATTTCATGAGAACTGAGCAAAACAAACAAAGGCAAAGAGAGAGAAAATCAGAAAGTCACATGAATACAGCTTCAGCTGTCCCAGCTAACGAGTTGGAATCGGTGGTTTTAATTGGAAACTAGTGAGAAAGTGGCAGCCGGCGTAGAATGCCTGGGTGGTAGCAAGATAGGAAACTAGTGAGTAGACAGCCTGTACAGGGCAGAAACTGAATCCAAATCCCCGTCTTGCACAAGGCATGGGTGACGGAGTGCTAACAGCAGGTGCACCTGGCAGGCTAGAATTGACTTTGGCACAAGGCAGCCGTGCTAATCAGATGAGAGCTGCCAGCCCACCAGCTGCCCTCCTCCCTGCCGCTGTCAGTCTCATCTCAGTCAGTTCACCACCAATTAGGAAAGTGACTGAAGCAAAATACATTAATAAGCCGTGGCAAGGAAAATTAGAAAGCCTTGGTTGCTCTGGGCAGGCTGAGAAGTTGTTTCAGGAATATAGGTGGCCTAGTTAAGCTTGTTAAATATAGATGAATTATAATCTTCTTATAGTAAGGACAGAAGGGGAGACTTAGCAGTATGTGCTATTGTTTTGTTGGTGATTTTCTTTTAAATTTTTATATTTTGATCAGGACATGCAAATATCACTTGAAAGCAATTATGACCATTTAAATTGTGAGAGCTGGTGGAGCCATTCCCACATTCTATGGTGAAATTGCAATAGTAATAATGATGAGAAAAAAATAAAAATAATATATATTTTTTTTATACTGTGAGTTGTGTTAGACGCTTAAAATTTACTCATTATTTAATTCTAGGGAAAAAACCTCCCCAGTTAGGAAAATAACATTATCCCCACTTTTCAGCCAAGAAAATTGAGACCCAGAGCTGTTGAGAAGCTCCTTCATTATCAAACAGCCGGTCAGTACCAAGGAAAGAATTTGACCTTAGATCTCTCTGCCCCTAATATTTTCATTCTTTTTACTACACTATCAGCCATCAACTACTTTTTCTTTTCTTTTTTTATTTTCTTTTTGAGCTTGAAGTCAGAAATATCCTGGGTGATTTCTTCATACATGGGTGATTTCTGTTTTGAGAGTCAAGTTTCCTAAACCTGTATCAGAATTTGAGGTCAACGTTTAGATTTGAACTCTTCTCTGTAATGTTAGCTGCCTAAAGTATTTCAGATTCCTTGTCCCATAGTAGAAGAGGTTACCAAAGTGGCTTTTCCAGGTTCAGATTGCCCCAATGTCATATTCTGCATTTAACTAAATTTCATCTACTTAACCTAGCATAGCTATTTATAATAGGATCACTTTAGTCCTGAGAGAGGTCCATGTAATCTGAGGTGAAGACTTTGATTACTGCCTTTGGTGCATTCATTAAACTCATTTCTCCATCATAGAATTTTTCCTGGAATTCGTTTGTGAGAGATCCATAACTTCATAGAATGTATGAAGAAGATTGCAGTATTTCAAGAGGAGAGTTGTTTGTGGTGGTGTTCTTGTTGATTGATTTGATTTTTTTGGAAATATGTATTGTTTTTTTTTCTTCATTTAACTATTGAGAAAATGATTTGGAATATAACCAATTCTCTACTCTGATTATTCTACAATTTAAACAGGTGTAGGTCATGACTAGATAATGAAATATTTACTTTCATTCCAGCAAAAGTTTGAATGCATATTTGTTCTTTAGTTTCATAAATCTCAATAGGAATAAAGAGATATTATTAATTTTCAAATGATTTCTAGTTGATGACTTATTTGTGATAAAATTATGTAATAATGCATTATTCATTACAAGTAACATATATCCCCAGTTAAATAACCTTATGGAATTATAAGAAATCATCAAAACTATTAACATTTGAACAGTCTCCCTGAATTTTGTGGCAATGCACTATGTAAGATTGAAATAGAAAAAGGGTTTGATAACTATGGGGGATTTATATAGAATAGGGTTTTCTGCTGTCTACTGTTACTCTATCATCTTCACATCTTCCTGTCATTATTGTGAATGTTGTATTTTATTTTAAAGTCATAAAGTCAGAATGTAACTGTGATACTCAACACTTGTCACAGACAGCGCTTTTTTGGATTTAAAGAAACTTTGCAGAGGTCCCTGAGATAGCCCTGGTAGACCGTCTCTGAGCATTTTAGATCCAACCTTATTTTAATGTAGAATCTCCAGCACATAACTTGGATTTCATTGGAGATTAGAAATGAACCATGCTAGATTTCTTGGAAATCTCCTGTCAAATGCAGTAGATTCTGATGTGATGGGTGGTTCAGGCAAGAGATTGATATTGAGTCATAATGACATTGCTGAATTCATTGATAGAATCGGGCTATCGAGTTGTTCCTAATTAAGAAGCTGAATCATATCCTTTTCGAAATCTAGGAGCAAAGCAGTTCAGTCATGAAGATGATGGGTTTAATGAGACCAGAAATACGTGAATCAACTTCAAAAAGGTTCTGTGCTTTGTTGGAAGACAAAGGAAGGGAGAACAATCCAGTTCAAGGCTTTCTTTTTCTTCCTATATGAGCCACACTAAATTCTTTCTGAAGATGGAAAATGAATAACAAATTGCCCAAGGCTTTTTAGGCAGCCATTTAAGCTGTACAATCCCTGAGTGTCCTTTGATTTTTGTGAAACCACTGCTAGATGGGACTCCTTCATTCTTGGTTTGGATTCTTACCATCTAAACACACTTTGCTTGGGGGTATAATGATGTAACAGGGAATTTGTAGTACTCTTCTGTTCGATAGGTTTTATATAGGGCATTTTAATACATCATTTCATGTTTGAAAGTATATAAGATAAATATTCTAATTCCCATTTTAGAGATAAAGTCACTGAGGCTCAAAAAGAAAGGGGGACAGAGGTGAAGGAGGGAGAAGAGAATTTAACATTTGTTGGACAACTTTACATACAGGCATATATGCTCATAGTTTTCCCTCTCAACAGCCAAAAAAATATCATTTCCATTTTGCAGACAGGGGAAGGGCCTGAAATTTAGCAAGGTTACAAAGCTGCTATGGCAGAAACAGAATCCAAACTCCTGCCTGATTTTAAAGCCCGTTTTTCTCAGTGCATAGCCACTTCTCAAACAATTTAAACACTTTAATACAAAATATAACTTTCAAATTTATAAATACCGTGGGTGCTTCACCAGTAAAATATAAGGATTAGATTAACAGTATCAAAAAAATACATGATATAAATGTATAAGTGACTTCAAAAGAAGATCCCATTTGTAGATTCAGCAGTATCATTTAATAGTAACGAGGGTGGACTTTTGAGTTAGGCTTCCTGGGTTTGGATCTCACCTCTACTACTTAGTGACAATATGATCTTCAGTGAGGCACTAAAAGGTACTCAGGTACTAAAAGGTACCTAAGCCTTAATTTCCTTGTTTGCATATGAGCATAATAATACCTAACTCACATGGATGTTACACTGATTACACATACTAATTCAGGAAAAGTTCCCAGAATAAGACCTGCCCTATAAATAAGTGTTCCTAAGTGATGGTTTTTATTATTCTATCTGGAAGAATGTACAAGTATATTATTTAAGTGGAAAAGGCATTGATTTGTACAATTTTCAATTACATTTATATTTATATTACAATATTTTGATCAAACTCCGCTTCATTTAAAAACTTAAACTATATTCTTAACGTATTTTGTTTCTCATGACATCTGAAAGTGTGGTCCACTAGTGTTCACAATTTTTTAAATACATTATTTCATTCAATGAATCACCTAATAATGAGTATTTACCTTTGCTAGAGTGTGAGTCAGGTAGCAATATTTTTATTTATTTATTTATTTGTTTTGTATTTCAGATTAATATGAGGGTACAGATGTTTAGGTTGCATTCTTTTCAATTCTAAGGTAAAGTTCAAGTTATAGTTGAGCCCTTTACCCAGGGGCCATGCTGAACACCTCACAATGTGCACATTAGGTGAGATCCCACAATCACCCTCCCTCCTCTCCCCTACCCTCTCCCTTCTCTCCCCTTCTCCTTGCTGGAATGCACTTGTATTTTTTCTTTCCTGTGGGCATGTAGTTGTTTATATATTGGTTTCATATTAGTATTGGGGACGATCTTTTCCCATTCTTGAGATACTTTACTAAGAAGAATGTGTTTCCACTCCATCCAGGTAAACACACAAGATGTAAAGTCTCCATCTTTTCTTATGGCTGAATCGTACCCCATGGTGTACACATGTCACACTTTGTTAGACCATTCATGGTTTGATGGGCGCTTGGGCTGCTTCCACATCTTGGCAATTGTGAATTGAGCTGCAATGAACATTCTGGTGCAAATGTCCTTATGGTAAAATGATTTTTGTTCTTCTGGGTAGCTACCTAGTAATGGGATTGTGGGGTGAAATGGAAGGTTGACTTTTATCCTTTGAGAATTCTCCACACTTCTTTTCATAGAGACTGCATTAGTTTGTAGTCCCACCAGCAGGGTTCCCTTCACTCCACGTCCATGCCAGCATCTCAGATTTGGGACTTTGTGATGTGGGCTAATCTCACTGAAAGGAGGTGCTATCTCAGAGTGGTTTCGATGGAAATGTCTCCGATAATGAGGGACAATGAGCATTTTTTCATGTGTTTTGTTTGGCCACTCATCTGTCATCTTTAGAGAAGTTTCTGTTCAAGTCTCTTGGCCACTTACGAATGGGGTTGTTTTCTCTTGTTGATTAGTTTGAGTTCTCTATAGATTCTAGTTATCAGATCTTTCTCAGATCCATAACAGGCAAATATATTCTCCAATTCTGAAGGCTGTCTGTGTTCGCTTTAGTTGTGGTTCCCTTCGCTGTACAGAAACCTTTAGCTTGATCACATTCCATTTATTCATTTTTGGTCTTCTCCATAAAATCTTTTCCCAGGCCAATTTTGTCAAACATTTTCCTCCAAATTCTCTTCTAGAATTTTTATTGTTTCATGTCTTAAATTTAAATCTTTTATCCAGAAAGAGTTAATTTTTGTCAATGGTGAGAGGGGGAGGTCCAATTTCAGTTTCTATATGTGGCTAACCAGATCTCCCAGCACCATTTATTAAATGGAGTTTATTTTCCCCAGTGCATACCTTTGGTTTTTCAATGATCAGATGGTGACATATGGCTGGGTTTATCTCTATTCTATTTTATAGATCTATATCTTTATTTTTGTGCTAATACCAGGTTGTTTTGATCACTATAGACTTGTAGTATACCTGAAATTTGGTAACATCATGCCTCCAGATTTGTTTTATTTTTTAAAATTGTATTGGTTATTAAGGTTTTTTCTGGTTCCATATGAAACAAAGTACTATTTTTTCAAGTTCTTCAAAGTATGGCATTGATTCATTGATGAGGATTGCATAAAATCTATAGATTGTTTTGGGTAGTATAGACATTTTAACAATGTCGATTCTTCCCAGCCAGGAGCATGGTATGTTCTTACATTTGTTAACATCTTCTGCTATTTCTTTTCTCAGGGTTTCATAATTCTCTTTATAGAAATCCTTCACATCCTTTGTTAGATATATTCCCAGATATTTCATCTTCTTTGGAGCTACTGTGAAGTATATAGTATTTTTTATTTGATTCTCAGCTTGACTAATATTGGCATTAGTCAAGGCCACTGATTTATGAACATCGATTTTGTATCCCAAGATGATACTATATTTCTTGATCACTTTTAAGAACTTTGTGGTTGAATCCCTGGAGTTTTCCAGGTATAAGGTCATGTCATCTGCAAAGAGCAGGAGTCTGACCTCCTCTGTCCCCATTTGAATATCCTTGATCTCTTTCACTTGTCTGATTGCCGTGGCTAGGACTTCCAGCACTACGTTGAATAACAGTAGAGACAGTGGGCATCCCTACCTAGTTCCAGTTTTAAGTGGAAATGCTTTCATTTTGACTCCATGAGTTTGTTGTATATGGCCTCTATCAGTTTAAGAAATGTCCCACCTATGCCTGTATTGCTAAGTGTGCTTTTCAGGGATGATGCTGAATTTTGTTAAAAGCCTTTTCTGCATCAATTGAGAGAATCATATAGTCTTTATTTTTCATTTTATTTATGTGGTAAGTTATATTATGGATTTATGTATATTAATCCAACCTCACATCCCTGGGATAAAACCCACTTTATCATAATAGCTAATTTTTTAAATATATCACTGTATTCTGTTTGCTAGGATCTTATTGAATATTTTTGCATCAATATCATTAATGACATTGGCCTTTAGTTTTCCTTTTTGGTTGGGTCCTTTCCTGGTTTGGTAATCAGGGTGATATTTCCTTTGTAGAACATGTGTTCCCCGGACTCTTGAAGTCTCCTTTTTTTACTTCCACCAGGAAGCCCTCTCTGATTCCAGTATCTTGGATAGGTACTCTTTCGGTAGCCTTAGAGTACCCCAGGCTTTCTCTATTACTTTTTATACTTTCTTTGTGACTTGCCTGTCAATTACCTCTATTTTCCTGTAGCTGATACTCTCCCTGGGCATGTAATTCATGTTTTTACATAGTTGTGTCTAACAAAGTGACTAGCACACAATAGGCTGGGGTACATTTTAATGAATAAGTGAATATCACGTTTAAGGCTCAATGTATTTTCATTGAATATGTGTGGAGCTATTGAGAGAAAGTCAGATATTTGACTCTGGAGCTCATGAGATGCATCTTTGAAGGTCATAGTCACGTGGGAGCAGGTTAGGAAATAAACATGAATGAAATTGTCAAGCGAGAACAGTGAAGTGAGAAGAGCAGAGGAACAACAGGGCAACTTGTAGACACCCAACCGGTAAACAACTAGTGTGAACAGGGTAAAGGCGGAAAGTAGTGGCTTAGACTTTGTATTTAAACAAGACCAATTGTTTTGAAGTGGGACTTGGAAAGTGTCTCCAAGTGGAGACAATTGGTCCTTGAAGTGGGACCAATTGTCCTGAAGCTTGCTTTGGGTCGTATGGACATTTTAACAATGTTGATTCTTCTCAGCCAAGAGCCTGGTATGTTCTTTCATTTTTTAACATCTTTTGCTATTTCTTTTCTCAGGGTTTCATAGTTCAAATAGTTCTCATCTACATAGAAAGCACTTTCTGATGGCCATGGGAAACCAGTGAATATACACTGAGTTTTGTTTTATGTATCAGGTAGTTTGGAATTTTAGAGGGTCAGTGTTAAACACTTCATTCCCCTCCTCTCAGATTTGAGCCGATCGACATGGTCCATATCTGGATAATCCTCTCTCCTCTGTCAGAAGAGATTATTGTCTCCCAATGGCTGACAGAATAATAGAAGCCTTTCTCTTTAATTTCAGATTAACATGAGGGTACAAACGATCAGGTTACTTTGTCTGCGTTTGTTAGGTAAAGTCCAAATTGAAGAGGAGGTTCACCCAGGGGTCGCCCTCTGCCCTTCAGTGTGCCCAGCATTCCAGCTGTGTGCATCAAATCAGGACTGCATGTCCTTGCCTACCTGATGGTTACATGTGGTCATACGACTAAATTCTCAAAGTGACATAGGTAAAATTAGCTGCATAACTTTCAGTTGGTGTCCTTCAGCTGAGGGATATGCCCTTAACGTGAAAGGAAATGCCCCGCCTTCCGTTTCCTTCTTTCTGTTTGCTGGAGTGCAGGCTGGTGTTGGAGAACCTTACCACGTAAATGAACCTTGAGAACATGGGTCATACTTAACCATGGAAAGGAAATAAGAAAAAGGAAGCATTGCCAGTCTGTGATGTCCGGGCCCCGCTGCCCTTGTATGTCTGTTGCCACAATTTCTAAACGAGAGACAGAGGAAGACGAAAAACACTTTCTTTTTTTTTTTTAATTTTTAATTTTTATTTATTTTTTTATTAAATCATAGCTGTGTACATTAGTATGATCATGGGGCACCATACACTTGGTTCATAGACCGTTTGACACATTTTCATCACATTAGTTAACATAGCTTTCGTGGCATTTTCTTAGTTATTTTGCTAAGACCTTTACGTTCCACATTTACTAGGATTCACATGTACCCTTGTAAGATGCACCGCAGGTGTAATCCCATTAATCCCCCTCCCTCCACCTACCTCCCCTCTTCCTTTCCCCCTTCTCCCTATTCTTAGGTTGTAACTGGGTTATAGCTTTCATGTGAAGGTCCTACATTAGTTTCATAATAAGGGTGAGTACATTGGGTACTTTTTCTTCCATTCTTGAGATACTTTACTAAGAAGAGTATGTTCCAGCTCCATCCATGTAAACATGAAAGAGGTAAAGTCTCCATCTTTCTTTAAGGCTGCATAATATTCCATGGTGTACATATACCACAATTTATTAATCCATTCGTGGATCGATGGGCACTTGGGCTTTTTCCATGACTTTCATCTGATCTTGGCTCCTTTCCTACCTGCTCACTCCAGAGAATAGTCTTTAGTTAGTGCTTAGCATAATATCTGTTCTAACACTTAACTCAGGAAAAAAACATACAAGTGAAATGCGTTTTTTTATTGACCACATAAAATGTTTGTTTAATAACTCTTTTGGAATGACTGTACATTTCTCTAGTGCCAGCTCCCCCATGGTACCATTTCCCTACTCACTGAATTCTGAAAAACAAAACAAACAAAAAAACCAAAACAGTTGTCGTCAGCCTGTTTTCCTGTGTTTGTGTATTTAACCCTAAACATACACGTATATGCCCTCTTGTTACTATGTCTACTGCACACAAATAGGTGTAGTTGCTTCGTAAACAATATTTACTGATTCCTTCAATCTTAAAATGTCTGTCAGACACTATTCTAGGCCATATATATATATATATATATATATATATATATATATATAATGGTAAACAAAAAAAAAACAGGAACTGTTCCAGATGTTAGAGGCTATTTGAGGAGATAATCAGGTAAACAATGAAAATACATTATGGTGTGGTCTGTTATAAAAATATATGAGGTGGTATTTGGTAGCATAAAGGGATTCAGCCAACAACTAGACTATTACCTGGCCCTCATAGCTGATTCCATGTATATACCTGTGTGTGCACGTTCATATTCATATCGTTTACAAATAAATTTCAATGTGAA